>NW_013672943.1:4282-14349 GCF_000517525.1 Limulus polyphemus | reverse complement strand
TGCCATCACTATAAGGGATTAGAGTACACTAAACTTTACACATTATATAGGCTACACTAACGTGACGTTTAGGCGGTTCGTTTAACGTTATACGTGATGTACCTTGTTTGGGGGTGGTTAATGAAAGTGTTCCAAAACACGACATTCATTTCTTGACGACCTAATTTTTTTAATAACCATATCAAAACACCTCTGTTCTTTACTCTCCTTGCATAAAGACTTCTTCATTTTGTTACCCACACCAAGACATCTCTGTTTTTTCCTACCCTTATATAAACATCTGCGTGTTTTCTTTAACGTGCCATAACATCTTTTTTCTTTATTGTTCTTGCATAAACACTCTCGCGTTTTTATTATCCACAACAACGTTTCTCTGTTTCTTCCTACCAATACATAAACATTTGTTTATATTACTCATGCCAGAATATTTCTATTTTCCTAACCCTTACATGAACATCTGTTTTATTACTTATACTAAAACGTCACATATATTTTCTTCCATTACCTATACATTTAGTGCTTTTTTACCTAAACTATCTCCAGATCTTCCCACTCTTTCCTAAATATTTACTTCAAGGTCTTTATTTCCCGAAACAAAATTTAAGTCTTTATTGTTCATGCTTTAAAAAAACGAAATATTTTTACTATCACTAAAACCGTGTCGATTTTTTTTTCTATTTGCACCAAGAAACTCACAAAAACTACGATTTCTTGTTAGCTTCAATGCCCTTTATTTACCATACCTAAGCTCTTTTGTTCTTTCTTACCATTAGCATGAAAATACCACGCTCCGAATTGGGGTTCAAAGGCTCCTCATGATTCACATAGGTCCCAAAGTGCTCATCAACTCTTTCGTTCTCCCCAATTTCTTCTCTAGCTAGCCCATGGAGGGTCCGTACCCGATTAAAACAAAACGTTATGGCACCCGCCTGTGGTTCCTAAGTACCAAGTTTGGTTCCATTAACTTGTGAATGCCTGTATGAACAAAGTTTCAAACATGGTGATCCCTGGATCCAGAAGAAGGCCAAAAACATAAAATACAATGCCCAATTCGAGTTAAGCGACCCCGAAAACCTATTGTCCGACCCCATCATACCTAGGTGATTTCCCGGCCGCGTTTTAGCTTCCCTTAGTATTCCCGTAGACAGGAAGAATAGAATAGAACGCCCCTCGGGCCACCCCGGGTCCGCCTGCCAATATTGGCTGTGATAGTTCAAGAAGTGAAACATACATACATGCAAAGCTACAACCTAAATTAACAAAGGTTGGCACTGGAACAGATCTCCAGTTTCAAAGTTGGCAAGTCATGGGTGCTTTATAAGAGTCACAGTTAATCCTTTAAGGTGGATGATGGCAGCTTTCCCTTTGTCATTACTTCAAAATTAGGGACTGTGGCTGACAACCTTAGTAACTTTTCCATAAAAACAAATAGAAATATACTCAAAGCATGTTTTATTCTTTCCTAAGACATCTTCAATGGTGTTTTTAATCCTGCTATAAATCATATTCCTTTTTCTATCAATATTCAATCAAAATCGTTATTATCGATTATCGACACCTAAACGTCTTCTCTTCTTTCATAATCGTATGGCCAGGTGGTTAGGGCAATCTGCGGGTCACGGGTTCGAATCCCCGTCACACCAAACATGCTCGCCCTTTCAGCCGGTATAATGTGACGGTCAATCCCACTATTCGTTGGTAAAAGAGTAGCCCATGAGTTGGCGGTGGGTGGTGATGACTAGCTGCCTTCCCTCTAGTCTTACACTGCTAAATTAGGGACGGCTAGCGTAGATAGCTCTCGTGTAGCTTTGCACGAAATCCATAACAAACAAACAAACCTAATCGTCCCTAAACCACATTGGTTATCATTTCTATAACCGTATCTAAATATCACACACGTTCATTTGTGAGATCACATATATCTCTGTTGTTGTTGTTGTTGTTCTGTAATCGAATTTGTCACAACATACCTGTTTTTTTTTTCCTTACTTTTATGTAAACAACGTATCTGTTCTTTCCATACATATTATTTAAAAATTCTAATAACTGGCAGCGTCCGAATTCTTACCAAACCACAAATTAATAAAACTCCATCAGTTTTATCCTAACTACATCTAAAATCATTTTTTGCCTCTCTTCACACCTAATCAACGTGACAACTTGTACCTGTCTATACCTAAACATAGTATTTTTCATTTTTTTGGAATATATTTAAATAATATCTAGATATCTATAATTTCTTACTTATGCCTTTATAGCATCTCATATCATGAATCAGCGGTAAGTTTACGGACTCATAACACTAAAATCCGGGCTTCGATTTCCGCGGAGGACAAAACGCACACAGCCATTGTGTAGCTTTGCGCTAAAATCAACATATCCAAACAATTACGTAATATAACGTATAGCCAACTAGTTTCGGTAAACGTGTTATCATCATTAGGGCAAAATTACACGTTTGCCGAAACTAGTTGGCAGTAAGTTAATATAAATAATTTTACGTATTATTGTACCGAAGAAAACGTCGTTTTTTGTTTTTTTTTGTAATTGTTACCCTTAAGATATCAGCATAACCTGACTAAAAAATAATTATATCCAAACAAGTTAAAGGAGTTAAAAGTATAGCTTTGCCATTTATTTATTTTGTTTCTAAGGGTCTTCTACATTTGAAATTCTCCCCCACGTCCTACTTATACACGATAAAACCAACCTCTCTTCCTTTGAGTGAGAAGTAATATTTTGAAACGATTTAACATATCATCGACGAACTTTTCCTACACTCTGTCATAACTGGTAAACTAACACACAACTGATTAACTGGTGGTGTCACTAAATACGATGAACAGCTTCTGGACTGAGGTAAACTTTTTAAAATGACCAGGTGATTAGGTTAAGAATAAAACTTAAAACGAAATTAAAAGTAGATTTAATCTATCAAATCGTCTTTAGTTTAACTAAGTAAATCTATTTATTGTATTTTACGCATTTGTTTCACCTCATTAAATATCTATTTACGTTGTATATTTTCATCCATTGGTTTAGTTTTATTCGTTTTGTCTTTATCGTTATTTGTACTTCTATATCATTTATCTGTTTAACTCTCTTCTTTGTGTCCAGGGGTTTATTTGTATCTATCAGTATTAGTTTAACTACATATTTTAGTTTTATTTCATTTATTTCTGTTCTGCCCCCTCCTGTTAAGACTGATGGTTTACACACTAAAATTCGGAGTTAGATACCTGCAGTAGACACAATACTGATAGCTCATGTGCAGCTTTGGGCTTTAGCAAAAAAAAAAAACTATCTTGTATCCTTGTTAGTATTTCTATTATTCTGTGGCTGTCACTTTCTATTGGCCACTAGATATAACCGTTACAATATCGTATATCCATGTCAGTCTATGCTTATCTGTATTTATTAGATCTGTATTTATATATATATATTTATTTAAGTCTGTTTAGCCGCAGTTCATTCTAGGCATCCTTATCCAGCTAACTGTATAAAATTTGCCTCTGCACCTCAGTCTGCAATCTACCATTTTATTCAGCTGTCATTGTGCATGTTTATTTATTATGAAGTGGTGTTTTGTTGTTGCTCTTTTTAGGGGCTTTAAGAACAGAAAGACCAGTTAATTTTTACATACAATGTTTTATATTTTCCTGCATAGGTATGTGAACTGTTTGGGCTTAAAGCATGGGTGTTTCGTGATTTATTCATCAGTTGGACCTCGTCATGGAACTCCAAAATCAGTGAAAATAGGAATTAATTTAAAGTAAAAAATATTCAAAAGCTGGGAGTTCAAGTGGTCGTCTGAATGAGATCTCTGTTTATTTCTGACGTTGTTTTTAATAGCTAAGTGGTCGTCTGAATGAGATCTCTGTTTATCTCCGACGTTGTTTTTAATAGCTTTCAAGAACACTGATATTTTGAAAGAAACTTCACTGCTTTAAAATGAAGGAAAACTTTGCAACAGGAAAATTATAGTTTTGTTTACGAATAAAACAGGATTTTTTTTAGGTTTCAAAAACATTACGTTTCACCTGACAATGCTACGTAACCTTAGCGAAACTCAGTGTTTTTGAAAACTAACAAACGTTTAAAAAACTTATTATTTGTTTTATCCGCAAAAAAAAAAAGAAGAAGAAAAGAAATGAATTTGGAGTGGTTCAACTAGTTTTTCAAATATCACAATTTTTTGTAAAGCTAACAAAGTTTGAACGCTACTTATACATAAAAAATCCCTCGTGTTTAGACTGGCGTCGGGAGTTCCTATAAAACTCCTATTTTGAGTTATAAAACAAAAACTAAAAATATATGGTATAAAAAAAAATGTCAAGGTTTTAGTTCTGTTTCCTGAAATGTCACGGATGAAACGTAAATTTCCAAAACCTTTGACCGTTTCTTACTTTTACTTATATTCACTTATGTTAACAGGGATTCCATTTGATTTATTTTAAATTTCGTAAATGATGTGATGAGAATTTCTTTAAATAGGACGTAAGTAAATGGTATTACTTTAATAACATAAAACACGCTTCCATCTCCGTGATGATTTTTTTTCCAGACTCACTATCTCTTGTTTGTCGTATAACGTACATTGGAAAAGCGTGATCAATTTTCATCAGCCTGTAAGAACGTAAATCAAAAAACCAAGTGGTAATGAAAGACATTCTACATAATTGGCCCTAAATGTGCTAGAACGAGAATAATGATAAAATTGATTATTTTCGCGACGAGAAACCCGTCATTGTTGCCGTCTTCACTGCCAATCTAACACGCTGAGTTTGATTATTTTGTTCTTATTCCTCACTTCTTCTTTCTTGAGGTTAGTAAGTTTGCATAACCACGACACAAGACACTATATCTAGCTTGTAACAACAACAACACACTGCCATATCTAGCTTGTAACCACGACAACACACTGCCATATCTAGCTTGTAACCACGACAACACACTGTTATATCTAGCTTGTAACCACGACACAAGACACTGCCATATCTAGCTTGTAACCACGACAACACATGCCATATCTAGCTTGTAACCACGACAACACATTGCCATATCTAGCTTGTAACCACGACAACACATTGCCATATCTAGCTTGTAACCACGACAACACACTGTCATATCTAGCTTGTAATCATGACAACACACTGCCATATCTAGCTTGTAACTACAACAACACACTGCCACATCTAGCTTGTAACCACGACAACACACTGTTATATCTAGCTTGTAACCACGACAACACACTGCCATATCTAGCTTGTAACCACGACACAAGACACTGCCATATCTAGCTTGTAACCACGACAACACAATGCCATATCTAGCTTGTAACGACGACAACACATTGCCATATCTAGCTTGTAAACATGACAACACACTTCCATATCTAGCTTGCGTGAATTACAATAATGTATACGCTACATGATAGTTGTGTTCTTGGATAATTAGAAAACGTGGAATATTTTTAAGTTATTGTGCAAGCTTGCTTCTGTTTATCATCTCAACAAACCGTTTTAGAATCCAAGAAAATTATATATAAGTATTGTTATTAAAGATATTATAACAGTTACGGTTACAGTGATATAGATGCTATAGCAACACTTATGGTTTCATCAAAATTAGATTTTTCCCAAACGTTTTCTCAAATCCAGTGACAGATTATAGATCGTTTATGTAGGTATGGCATGGTATTTATAGTACTCGACTTGCAATCTGAGAGTCACGAGTTCGAATCCAGTCTCCGAACATATTCGTCCTTTCAGCCGTAGGGACGTTATAATGTGATGGTCAATACTATTAGTCGTTGGTAAAGAATAGTGTAAGGTTTGGCTGTTGGTGGTAGTGACTATCTGCCTTTCCTCTAGTTTATCGCTTCAAAATTGTCAATGCTAGTGCAGATAGTCTTCGTGTAGCTTTTCCAAACCAACAAGATCACTTATGATATGTTAGATTTCACTACGTCACAATTCCTCTAATGGCGGCCACAACGTGGGCAGATCAGTACGTTCCGTATGAAATAGTTACATAAAATTATGTATACTTTTTATACTTACCAACAAATTCGATAACATTTAACATCTCTTGTCGTAATACGTGGATGGACTCGTAAAATGTTAGTATTTGTTATCTGTGCCTTACGTAATACCCAGTTGAATCAATCCTATGTTTCGTGTGATTTGCCAAGCACTCGAATAAAAATATAGTACTGTTATTTAATCGCGTCCATCAGCTGCGTCGAGCACGCGTTTCTCTTGTGATGTCTGGAAATCCTGTGCTGGCAATGGTCGCAGACTGGTTAGCATACACAGATGCAACATGAGAATGATACTTAAATTAATGTGTAACCTATTAATGATATGACGTAGGAGATCAATAGTGGGTAGACTTATAACACCACGTGTTACAATTGGGGTGTGATGACACCACATGTTGTAATTGGAGTATGGTACATGTCAAATTACTGTCACGTTTCTTAAAGACGTGGGTACAAACGTCAATAGGAGTTCCTGGGTATATTTAAGCTAATAAATGCCAATGACTAAATCAGGAATATATATATATAAGTTGCTAAATGTGTGAAATATTTGTCGTTACAAACACAAATTGAAGAATGTGAACTTAAGGACCTTGAACGTCCCAAGACTAACAATGCAGTTCCATAATTCTCTTCTGCAACAAAGTACTGTCTGTACGTGACTGTAAGTACAGTGTATTCTGTTCCACGACAGAGTAGTGATTGGAGGTAATGGTAAGTAAGTTCTACCTCACCATAGAGCTGGCTGTACGTTACTGTAAGTACAGTGTATTCTGTTCCACGACATTAGAACTTACTTACTATTTCCTCCAATCACTACACGGAATATAACCTCACTGGTATTGTTATACGTACAGCCAACTCTATGGTGAGGTAGAACTTACTTACCATTACCTCCAATCACTACTCCTCACCATAGAGTTGGCTGTACGTATAACAATACCAGTGAGGTTATATTCCGTGTAGTGATTGGAGATAATAACAAGTAAGTTCTACCTCACCATAGAGCTGGCTGTACGTATAACAATAGGAGTGAGGTCATATTATGTTTTTGCCGTTAGTTTGTTTGTTTTTGTGTTTCGCGCAAAGCAGGTCGCGGTTTCGAATCCCCGTCACACCAAACATGCTCGCCCTTTCAGCCGTGGGGGCATTATAATGTGACGGTCAATCCCACTATTCGTTGGTAAAAAGAGTAGCCCAAGAGTTGGCGGTGGGTGATGATGACTAGCTGCCTTCCCTCTAGTCTTACACTGCTAAATTAGGGACGGCTAGCGCAGATAGCCCTCGTGTAGCTTTGTGTGAAATTCAAAACAAACAAACAAACAACCTATTATGTTTGTAATGTAGATGAAGAACGGATCGTGATTCTCGTCCTGATTCCGCAAAATCGTGCTTTGTACTTTGGAGCCATAAATAAGCTATACGAAAACCCGTCAAATCCAACTATTAGTATAGTCCAAGAGTTAGCGGTGGGTGTCATTGACTAGCTGCCCCCCCCCCTCCTTCTCTAGTGTATCATCGGTTCAAAATTAGGGACGGCTAGCGCCGCTAGCCCTAGTGTAGCTTTGCTTGAATTCCAGAAACGAACAAACAAACAATTGTTTCATCTTAGTTTTAGTAGTCATAAAAGCAAGGAAGTTATTTCACATGATAAATATACATTCACTAAGGATTTCACTAGTAGCAGTGTTTCTTAATTGTCCTCATTCATCTAACTAAATAAGAACAGTTCGGCCACACCACTGTTATTAAAAACTCGTGCACAGTTTTGACATTACGCCAAACTGAGAACGAAACCTAAGGAACGGTAGTGTTCCAGTGATCGCCCTCGCTCCAGGAGAAGTGACCCATTGATCCTACTAGCGGAAGTGTTCCACCTAATAAAAAATGGACTCATAAATAAAAACTAAGCCCGTCTGAGACTCGTTTTTTCTTTTTTTTCTTTCTATTTCACCTTCAGAGTAATTTCTTGTTTCGGCGGTACTGAGTGAGTGAAGAAGTAAAGAATGAAGTCAAACCTGACGTACATTTTAGGCATTAAGTTTAAGAACTATTAAACGGCTCTGGCAAGAGGGCCAAAAAAGCTCTCAAGGAAAAATCAAATTAAATGTAGAGAACTGTCCGTGTAATTTATTCAACAATAATTGAACGTGTTACGTGCTGTTTCCAGGCGCTGAAAAATAGAAGTGCTTGTAAAGGGAAACGCGCACGTGACAACTATCTCTCTGTTATTGTGAAGAACAGTAGCCGGTATTTAAGAGCCAATCAAGTTACTGAGGAAGTGCGAGCAGAATTAAAATGAAGAACAAGTTAAGTAATGGAGTGCTAAAAGCACGAATACGTTCTCAATCTTATAATATTAGGCCCGACATGGCCAGGTGGTTAAAGCGCTCGACTCGCAATCTGAGGGTCGCGGGTTCGAATCCTCGTCACACCAAACATGCTCGCCCTTTCAGCCGTGGGGGCGTTATAATGTGACGGTCAATCCCACTATTCGTTGGTAAAAGAGTAGCCCAAAAGTTGGCGGCGGTGGTGATGACTAGCTGCCTTCCCTCTAGTCTTACACTGGTAAATTAGGGACGGCTAGCGCAGATAGCCCTCGTGTAGCTTTGCGCGAAATTCAAACAAACAAACTTATAATATTTATTTATTTATAAATATTACAATCTTTAACACCTAAAAGAAAGAGCGCATAAACACAGCATCTTCTTAACTTGAATGATGCTTTCATCCAAATAATTAGTCGGAAAGGCCAAGCACAAAAAACAAAAACTGTCGCACTTTAAACAACAGACAAATAAAGCTAGAGTGCAAACTACACTGTAGGAGGGTTAAATATTCTTTAGTGAGAGAGGTATCTTCACAATTCGGATTTACACAGCGGTAGGGATACGTCGTTTTCTTATATTTCATCTCCCTCTGCAAATCTCACACGTGGAAGAAAGAGAAAAAGAAGATAAATTAAAAAATAAGAGCAGATATGGGCGTTCATTCTCGCAGCATCCCACATCCCAAAACTACCATTCACAATCTCCCCCCTCTGACAATGTTGTTTGTACCCCAGTTCTATCCGAATGCAGCATCCCACATCCCAAAACTACCATTCACAATCTCCCCCTCCCCTCTCTGACAATGTAGTTTGTACCCCAATTCTATCCGGATGCAGCATCTCACATCCAAAACTACCATTCACAATATCCCCCCTCTGACAATGTAGTTTGTACCCCAGTTCTATCCGAATGCAGCATCCCACATCCCAAAACTACCATTCACAATCTCCCCCTCCCCTCTCTGACAATGTAGTTTGTTCCCCAGTTCTATCCGACACATTTTGTTATAACTTAGTTACTAGAGTAACTCACGTGAGTAAGAGACACTTATAACATTTGGTTTGCACAATTCACATGAAAATGAAATAACTTTATTGTATATGGAGTTGATCAAGACCAATTTTAGCTTCATATCTTTAATGTAACATGTGTTAAATGTAACACAGAAAATAAGGCTGCGATTTTCGTAACGCGAGTTTCGCGAACTTTCTAAGGTTAATCGGAATAGCTCTATGGAAGAGTTTGTTTGTTGAATTTAGTGCCACCTAGAGCTAATCGCGCTATTCATCCCCAGTTTTGAAGGGATAGAGGGGAATGTAGCTAATAAACACCACCCACTGCCTAATCTTGGGCAATCCTTTACCAACGAATAATAGGATTGATCGTTACATTATAACGTTCCACGGCTGAAAAGACAAGCATGTTTGGTGACGGGTTTCGATCCCACGATTTGCAAATTTTGAGTCGAGCGCCCTAACCACCAGATTATGCCAGACCCTATAAAAGAGAGATATGGCGAATAAAATTGAGCTTCGTTTCAACAGTATCACGAGCTACAAAAGGAATTCGTGACGATTCTTTGAAATAGAAATAATACCCAATGTAAGACCTCGTAGTTCATATTCGATGACGAGGAACCCACTTTGAGACTAATAATGGCTGGAGACGGCTTAAATGGGTAATGAAGAAAAACT
>NW_013672943.1:0-3601 GCF_000517525.1 Limulus polyphemus | reverse complement strand
CTTTTACTTATTATGTATTAATTACTTCTTCGTCCACTTTTACTTATTATGTATTAATTACTTCTTCGTCTATTTTTACTTATTATGCATTAATTACTTCTTCGTCCACTTTTACTTATCATGTATTAATTACTTCTTCGTCCACTTTTACTTATTATGTATTAATTACTTCTTCGTCTATTTTTACTTATTATGCATTAATTACTTCTTCGTCCACTTTTACTTATTATGTATTAATTACTTCTTCGTCTATTTTTACTTATTATGTATTAATTACTTCTTCGTCCACTTTTTACTTATTATGCATTAATTACTTCTTCGTCAACTTTTACTTATTATGCATTAATTACTTCTTCGTCCACTTTTACTTATTATACATTAATTACTTCTTCGTCCACTTTTACTTATTATGTATTAATTACTTCTTCGTCCACTTTTACTTATTATGTTCGTACTTTTGGATTTTTTTAAAAATTCAAATCAATATGTGCCGTTATGCTAACCAGCTGTTTTGAATTAGTACCCAAACACATATACACAGATAAAAAAGGAACAGTAGTGTATATTTATGTAATGGCTCTGCTCTGAATTTCCAGATGTTCATAAATATGCTGGCTTAAGTGTATATCAATTTCACATTAAAAATGGTGCCTAAGTGACTTTGGATTAGTGGTTATACAAGCATTCGGATCCACTGAAGAGTAAACTAATTTCGATTTAACGTTCTAATCAATATTCACACTCGATCGTGTGCAAAGTGAAAAATGACAGGATGCGTGTTGCTCTTGTATACCGTATAAACAGATCTATCACTCGGGCCTATTGGATAATAAATACTGTAAAGTAAGAGAGTTTTGTCCTGAGCTAACGCCACGTGTTGAATAAAGACGTTGCCCATGTACATGCTGGAAAAAAGGTGAATTCTATTTTTGTATCATATGTTTGTTTTACGTATGTTCAATATAAGCAAACGCGGTAATTAACATACCTAAAATACTGTAACTAAATAATAGTAATGTGCTTCAATATTAGGTCATAGTTGTTCTATTTCAGTAAAACTCTAGGGTAAAATATTTACATTCAGAACCAAAACTTAAGGTCGGTGAAGCCTTTTTTTTTAACACGTTTTTTTTTTTGCCAGAACAGTAAGCTTTAATATTAATGTTTATATATATATAATATGTGGCTTGTACATAATTTCATGTTAGGATATACAATAAAATGACTTACAGTAAGTATAATGTTCAAAAGAATTATTATATTTTGAAGGTTGTCAACCAACTATAGATTCCAGAGCAAATTCAAATTTTATTAGTTCTAAGAAGATCATGAATTTAAGAATAATCTTGCAGTTGTTCTACAAAATCGTAAGTTGTTAAAACGTTTATCATAACAACTGTCCGCGTATTACACAATAAGCTTGTTTACCTGAAGAAGGAGCAACGGGTGTTATAGAACTAGTATAGCTTGTTTACTTAAAGTTGCAACATGAGTATTGTTAAACTACTATAGCTTGTTTACTTAAAGTTGGAACATGGGTACTGTTAAACTACTATAGCTTGTTTACTTAAAGTTGGAACATGGGTATTGTTAAACTACTATAGCTTGTTTACTTAAAGTTGGAACATTGGTATTGTTAAACTACTATAGCTTGTTTACTTAAAGTTGGAACATGGGTATTGTTAAACTACTATAGCTTGTTTACTTAAAGTTGGAACATGGGTATTGTTAAACTACTATAGCTTTCTTACCTGAAGTTGGAACACGGGTGGATAACCCAATGTCCGGCCGCTCGTTGTCTTATCCGTTCCTTCATTAGAGCTTTCTTACTTCCGAAGAGTTTCATGGCGAGCTTGTTATCGGACGGCTGAAAGAGTGACTCGAGCTGGTTCCGCATGAAGGATGCTTTAGCTTCGGCCAATGCCGGGCCTAACTCTTCCTTTGGTGTTCCATAGAGGCTAACGTCGTCCTTCTCACCACCTCCGTCTTTCGTGCTATTCGTGCCTCCGCCTCCTACACTAGTACTGGGCCGCCCATCTTTGAAGTTCATGTCCGATGTAATATAGTCATTAACAAGTACCGGATCATCATCTCCAGCGGCGGTTACTAACGAGTCTGTATTCTCGACGCTGATTTTGATGGATTCGTCCTTGTGTAAGCTGCGAGGGGACCGGATTTCTTCGTCGGAAGGTGTCCCATAGCTGATGCGACCGTTAGCCAGCCGAAGACTCGGTAATCTTCTTTCCTTCTTGTTGGTGTGTGTGTCGGTATCCATTGTTTCTGAGCCCCTAAACGATTTTAAGGAAAAAGGAGGAGTCAACACCAAGGAACCAATCACGAGACGAACCAGAATGTTTGTCAGATTTGTTTCAATCAATAGAGAAAAAACATGAAAGATTAGGTGAAGGACATCGATAATATAGAGTAGCGACATATGTAGGTTACGCACAGGAACTATACAGCGCATTCAAAATGTATAAAACTACTAATATACACCAAACAGATAAAACTGAAATCTGGGAAAATTACGACATTTCTTCTGGCTTTACTGCTATAATTCATTCTCTAACTTTTAAATAATACACCATCAAATAATCAAGAAGAATTAGTGATTATTATTATGTTAACTCCCCCCCCCCAAAAAAAAAAGAAAGAAAGAAATTTGTCTGAAATAGAACAACAATAACACCAAGTTTGGCATATAATTTGAATGAGAAAACAGCGTTGAAAATTTAGTTGTTTTAAAGCTAGGTAGGTAGTTTGGTTAGCTTTTATTACAAGTAGGTTGAAGAAACGTCCCAGTTTCCCGACAACTACTGTCGAGAACAAGCATTTGTCCCAGTTTTACAAACAGCATTAAAAGTACTGTGCTTTCAGTCATTTTCCAGCTGTCTTGTCTGTCCAGCAAATAACCGCATTAATTAATAACGCTTTTTTGTTTAACCTTCTAACCTTCAAGTTCGCGAATTTTGAATGCAGTCGTTACTTAAACAACTTAATCCCAGTGGAGAGCGGATGACAGCAACATCTGTTATTGATTTGTTAACATTTTGACAGTAGTTAAATAATTCATTTTCCGGAGCTCTTTGTGATTTTGTGAGTAG
Organism: Limulus polyphemus; assembly: GCF_000517525.1. Lineage (NCBI taxonomy): Eukaryota > Metazoa > Arthropoda > Merostomata > Xiphosura > Limulidae > Limulus > Limulus polyphemus. The sequence continues at coordinate 497 of NW_013672943.1, read as the reverse complement.
ATGTACCTTTTCATCGTGTTTATTTTAGTAGAATTTGCAGAAAAAGATGATAGCAACGTTTTTCTTCTCAATTTGTCTCCATTTCCTAGTAAACTCCCCTCTACCAACTCTATGTGCCCCCCTCCCCTATTAAGGTGACCTGATTTATGATTTCGAATGCTGACGTAGCCTAGTGGTTATAATGCCGGTCTTCGTATCGTAAGGTCCAAGGTTTAAACCCGCCGACATGCAGCTCTGCACTTTCAGCTGTTATAACCCTGATAAGTCACTCCGATCCTTAGTTCAGACTAGTAGTGTCGGCGATGAGTATTGTTGACTGGTTGCTTTTCTTCTAATAAGCGATTTTATGCGATGAGTATTGTTGACTGGTTGCTTTTCTTCTAATCAGCGATTTTATGCGATGAGTATTGTTGACTGGTTGCTTTTCTTCTAATCAGCGATTTTATGCGATGAGTATTGTTGACTGGTTGCTTTTCTTCTAATCAGCGATTTTATGC
>NW_013672942.1:39452-40917 GCF_000517525.1 Limulus polyphemus | reverse complement strand
AAACAAGTATAGAATCGTTGTGAACCCTAGAATTACTGATAGAACAGTTAAAAACAAGTATAGAATCGTTGTGAACCCTAGAATTACTGATAGAACAGTTAAAAACAAGTATATAATTGTTGTGAACCCTAGAATTACTGATAGAACAGTTAAAAACAAGTGTAATATCGTTGTGAACACTAGAATTGGAGCGTTAATTAAAACATTGCCAAAGTTTTTAAGGAATTAAATATTTCCACGTTGTTCGAAACTAGAAAAAACAACAAGAATAGATAATACGGGCAGTACGGTATCTTGTACTCCGAAACATTAAGAGTAATCCCGTTTAATTTGGGCCCGGCATGACCAGGTTTATCTGTGACACTTGTCCCTAATTTGTAACTGATAGACTAGAGAGAAGTCAGCTAGTCAACAGCATACACCGCCATCTGTTGGATTACTCTAATCGAATGGTGGGATTTCACCATCACTCTTATAAGGACCGACATGGCCAGGTGGTTACGGCACTTGACTCGCAATCTGAGGGTCGCTGGTTCGAATCTACGTCACACCAAACATGCTCGCCCTTTCAGCTGTGGGGGCGTTATAATGTGACGCTCAATTCCCACTATTAATTAGTAAAATAGTAGCCCAAGAGTTGGCGGTGGGTGGTGATGACTAGCTGCCTTCCCTCTAGTCTTACACTGCTAAATTAGGGACGGCTAGCGCAGATAGCCCTCGTGTAGCTTTGCGCGAAATTCAAAACAAACAAACAACCGTTTAGTTTACATCTATTTCTGGTAACTATCTACAGCCTCCTCCCCCCAGCGGTATGTCTGCGGACGTACAACGCTAAAAACCGGGTTTCAATACCCGTGATGGGCAGAGCACAGTTAGCCCATTGTTTTAAACTAAGAAATGCAGCACAACGTGCACCTTAGCTTTTAAAATATAATATCGATTGATCTAAGCCGCCCGGCATGGCCAGGTGGTTAGGGCGCTTGACTCGCAATCTGAGGGTCGCGGGTTCGAATCTCCGTCACACCAAACATGCTCGCCTTTTCAGCCGTGGGGGCGTCATAATGTGACGGTCAATCCCACTATTCGTTGATAAAAGAGTAGCCCATAAGTTGGCGGTGGGTGGTGATGACTAGCTGCCTTCCCTCTAGTCTTACACTGCTAAATTAGGGACGGCTAGCGCAGATAGCCCTCGTGTAGCTTTGCGCGAAATCTATAACAAACAAACCAATGATTTAAGCCTTTGACCAACACGTTTTGTTAACTATGGTTCGGTATTTCTTTTCAAACTTGAGAAGTATTTGTGCTGCATGTAAAATGGTTTTTTGGGGATTTCCCCCTTTTTTTGGTTTGTTATTATTATTATTATTTATGTTGGTGAATATCAGCAATTAATAAGAGAATCGGATAAGAACGCATTACGCCATTCATTTTGTATGACTGGAGGATATCTCTCTTTTTTCTAAAG
>NW_013672942.1:36248-39278 GCF_000517525.1 Limulus polyphemus | reverse complement strand
AGCCCTTCTCTTCAGCCCCCCCCCCCAGGGGCACAGCGGTATGTCTGGGGACTTACAACGCTAGAATTCGGGTTTCGATACCCGTGGTGGGCAGATCACATATTGCCCATAGTGTAGCTTTGTGCTTAATTACAAACAAACCTTACCTTCAGAGTGGTTACTTCCGCATGTGATGATACAATTCTCCCCCTTTATTATCCTAAAACTTCGTCTGTTTTCTAAATAGTGTTCATACGCTTTAAATCATATAGATTCAAACTATTTTTCTATTGGTTCTGCGTACTGACGTAAGCAGTTTAAATTGGAATTTTCAAACTTAACGGTGCCTTATGCGCCCGCGGGTTAGACAGCCAGATCAGAGATCCCTGTAGTTCACTGATAGCCGCCTCTAATTTTGAACTATTGAACAAAGTGTGGGCAACCAGCCAACAAACACCCGCCGCCACAAGAGAATTGAACGGTTATTTAAACCGAATAATGGGATTTACTGTCATTTTTTATAACACTTAAAGGTGCGAAGTATGTTCAGCAGCATCATGTCCCGAACCTTGGACCTTTAGATCAGCAGTCCACCACGCTAACCACTGGACCTCGGCTTGCTTACACAGTTTGAAACAAACTTCTGTGAATTCAGAGCGTTTTAAGAAACTTTATAAACAGGCAGAACAAAAATAAGACAAAGCTAACACTAAGAAACCCAGTACACTTTTTTATGTGTTTACGGTTACGGCCTTTCCTGCTGATCCCACTCTTCACATCGTTTATTCTTCACTGACATACGGCAGTAAGCAAGTTTTTTGGCAACTGCTTCCTAAATGCAGAGTGCAGTAAGTCGAGGCTTAGCCTCGAAAGAATTAACGACTGTCGAGACCTGATGAGATAAAACTAGAAAACGGGAAATAGCGACAGGGAAAATAAACCAATATGAAAGGGTTGAACCAAGAATCAGTCAAATCTCGAATTAACAACTGTTGATAACAAGCACTCTTTCATTCTCTGATAGCGTGAGGGGAGGAGGGGGACAATACAACAAGAACAACAATGGAAGTGTGAACATAATAATTGCATTTGCATCAACAAATTCTCCATGTGGCTTGAGGAGAGGGAATGAGACAAGAGGAGAAGTGTTTGGTAGCCAAAACAAACATCCTGTCGAGTTTTAAAACGAAATAGTTCTGTCTTACAACAATCGACTGAGGGATGTCAGTGTTTAAAGCCATTTACTCTCGTGGTAACATTACACATTTTTCTTGTTATTGTGACACAAAACACGCTATTTTACATCAGGAATGTAGTTAACATAAATATTTCGCTGGCACACAACACGCTAGACTTTAAACTAGTATGTTACTGTATTCCTAGCAATTATGCGATTCAAACAATCTTACTGCAAAGTTTCTTACGCTGTCGGTCGGCAGCTTTTATCTAAATTAGAGCGATTACTTCGATAATGTCTCGAGTGATTTTCACTTGAGTTTGCGATAGCACGAGAGGACGGGCGAAGTCCTGTCGCTAGGGGTCGTTTTACTGAGTATAATAATGATAATAATTTATTTTTCTCTCTAGTTTTAAACCGACAGGCACCCCAGTGAGTCAGCGGTAAGTTTACGGACTTATAACACTAAAACGTATGGTTCGATCCCCTGCGATTGAGAAAATGCAAATAGCCCATTCTGTAGATTTGCATGAAGTAAGAAAACCAAAAAATACAATTTAAATAGAAAGACTAAAACATCTGACCACGAAAAGTAACCATTTCTAACTCGGAAATAAGTAATTTTACTTTCTTGTCCGACACCATTCGCTCCACTCCACCTTTCTCAAAATCACACACCTTATACATAGTGTAATGGGCTTGTTACTTAACGAGTGCGCTACATAGTGGTCAGAATTCGAAATGATGTATCTCTACTGATTATGTGTGTATCTAAACCAACAGACATCGTTTAGGACTTTGCCTGATACTTCATTTGGGGACTGTTTACAAATAAAAAAAAAATAAATGTTTGCTTCTTCGTAGTTATACTTAATAGCAGAAACGCCGCCCATAGGGCGGCTGTTTGTGCTAGGGATTAATTATCATAGTATTCATACCTTATTGAAAAAAATATTTAGAAAAAGTAAACATTTTCTTTTTTTTAAAAAGGAAATTTCTAGAAAGTACTGCACGGGAAAAGTGTTCTGATTGTACTGATATAAACTGTAATATTTTTATATATATTAAAAGTGCTAGCCTTTATTGAAAAAACGTTTGTTTTTTTTAATTCCATTTTCTTAGTACTTACTATATTTACAAATTACATTGGTAAAGATATATAAACAAACCCTCACGTACTGTCCTAATGGAAGTCGTGTTCTTGTTGTGAGGAGAGTACTTTTATTTAAAACTGTGTCCTGAGATAAAGAAATGGTTGTTGCACATACTGTAGTTATTTTTCTAATTGCCTGAATCTTGAATACCCAAGTTCTAAATTTGTTTATGGATTTGTGTTTGTGGTGCCATTCAATAGATGGTGCTACATTGTATATTATTTTGTACACATACATAGATGCATACACATATACACGCTACGTCCATTATAGTAAGATTTTAAGCCTGGTGGCTAGGGCACTCGGCCTGCAATCTCAGGGTCGCAGGTTAGAATCCCGTCACCGAATATGCTCGCCTTTTCAGTCATGGGGCGTTATAATTCGACGGTCAATTCTACTATTCGTTGGCAAAGAGTAACTCAAGAGTTGGCTGTGGGTGGTGTTGATCAGCTGTCTTCTCTATCTAGTCCATCACTTGAAAATTAGAGACGGCTAGCGCAGATAGCCCCCGAGAAGCTTTGCGCGAAATTCTAAAACAAACAAACAAACAACTTCACGTCTTTAGCAAAGACTGTTAAACAGTACTTGAATTAAAGGGGCATACTTATAATTATTAAATACAATTAAATAAATAACCGTGAATCTAATCATAAAAAAAATATATACTACATGACGTATTATTCTGACAGTGTTATACTAGCTTTTTTTTTTTTTTTTTTT
>NW_013672942.1:31816-35229 GCF_000517525.1 Limulus polyphemus | reverse complement strand
CACAATATATATTTTTAGTTACTGTATGGTATATTTTGATATCCTAATTTTGAGGGTGTTTTATCTCCTTCTTTTTCCCTGTAATTGAAATTTTAACTCAAATTGAGTTATCAATATTTCCTTTGTTTCAGAACTGCATTTAAACTGTAGCTGTTCATTGTCGATCTCAAGGTCAATCTCCTCTAGGCCTAACTTATAAATAAAAAATCGCTTACTAAAATTATACACCCACACGTTATATATATATATATACGTGTGCTTGGAGGTTATATATATATATACACATATATACCCAAAGAATCTGAAGAAGACTCGTAACTATGGTAACAATCGATGTTTACTGGAAAGGGTGTAGGGCACAGTTTTCGCTGTGTCAGTCAAATAAGCGTCTTTAATGATCTTTCAATCATTTATTTACAATTTTCGACGAGACGTATCACAACGGTTGTATTCAAATTTAGAGTGGACCAATAAGTAATCGGTATAACATATGTTAATGGTTTTAATTTTCTATTATTCTTTTTTATTGGTTCCGTATTGGCCAGTCTAGCGCATTAATATTCTACGGATATTTTTTTGATTGGCCTTCAAATTAAAAAGACTTAAGTCACCGTGGTTAAGTGTAATACACCTTGGTTAATTTGGTTTCCGTTTTGTTATGTGACACGTGTGTTATTGAAAACAAGGAGGCGCAATGATTCTGAACGTAAACGAGGAATTTTTCGGGACTTCCCCGGTAGGGGTTAAATGGGTTATTTAGATTTGTTATAATGTTTGCTAGATGTTGTTATTGCTCTTTTATTCTACATTCTTACTTCCTCAATATTTGTAATTATTATGATTTTATTTTCAAAACGGGGGAAGGGGGCACCCAGCGCGCCCTTGTATACCTGTATACGCCCTTGATAACCAGCAGACCCACAAGAGGTTCCATGCATAAGCTGTTTAGTAAAAAGACCCCCCCTACCACACACACACACAAATAATTAAATAAAAAAGCGGATTTCACTATAGATCCCGTTGGTAACTCTAGGGTTAACTTTGATGTTATTTGAATGTGGCCGTATTCATGCTTAACGACTCCCATGGTAAGACTTCTCACGCTTTTATACTTCTGTGTCTCATAGGACCATTTAGCACGTGCATATAACCCGTTTATGATGTTAAGAATGTTCTTACAGGAACACTAGTATATTTAACTCGGGGAAGCGACTGATAAAAATGGAACAATGTAAAAATATCTTAAACTCATTATTACTGTTAATATAAAAGGAATAAATTTATTTGTAGTTAAGCGCAAAGCTGCACAATGGGCCTTTGTCTGTGCTCTGGCCGCCCCCCACGGGTATCGAAACCCGATTTCTAGCGTTGTAAGTCCGCAGACATACCGCTGTGCCACTGGCGAAAACTCTTTTGAGTTTCTGAAATAAAACTATCACTTAACAGGGGGGGGGGGGGATCTTCCCGTGTTTTGTTTTACCTTAAAGCTTAATGCATGTTTGAAACTACTTTCTGTGTGTGACATTTAACGTGGTTTTAAATTTATTAAAGGAATAATTAATTCTTTTCGAAAGAATGACAAAACGGAAATATGTGAAATATAGTTTGTTTGTAATTAAGCACAAAGCTACACAATAGGCTATCTGTGCTCTGCCCGCCACGGGTATCGAAACCCGGATTCTAGCTTGAAATATAGTAAACACAATCTTATTTTAAATAATTGCCAGAGACCTTCGATCTTATCCAAATGATTAAAGGTCTCGCAATACCTGTACACGAGACACCGAGAATCTCACACAGCCGCACCTTATGAAAGATTGGTTGTGTGGTTTTTTGAAGGGCGTAAAATACCGCCGGTATTCGAGGAAAAAAGATTGGTTGTGTGGTTTTTGTGAAGAGCGTAAGATACCGCCGGTATTCAAGTGAAAAATATTGGTTGTGTGGTTTTTGTGAAGGGCGTAAGATACCGCTGGTATTCGAGTGAAAAAGATTGGTTGTGTGTTTTTTTGAAGGGCGTAAGATACCGCTGGTATTCGAGTGAAAAAGATTGGCTGTGTGGTTTTTGAAGGGCGTGAGATACCGCTGGTATTCAAGTGAAAAAGATTGGTTGTGTGGTTTTTAAAGACCGTAAGATACCGCTGGTATTCGAGTGAAAAAGATTGGTTGTGTGTTTTTTTGAAGGGCGTAAGATACCGCTGGTATTCGAGTGAAAAAGATTGGTTGTGTGTCAAACTTTTCATAAGCATGCATCTAATTTTAACAAAGATTGGACAGATTGTTTAAACAGCACAACGAATAAGATTTAAATAAACTAGCTGTAACGTAAAGAATGAAAGGGTTATTTCTTACATACGGTTTAAATGAATAAACAAAAGCACACTAGCTTCGTATACCGAGAGCTTACCAATATTCTGTTGATGACTGTTTTTACAGAATACAATAATTTAAGCCACCAATATATATACCAGAAAAGAGCCAATTCTCAAAAAGAGTGTACTAGTTAATTACTAATAAAAACTTCTGAGTGAAAGTAAAGAACAGTACATAATAATTTGTCAACCAGATTTTACTAGCTATATCCAGTTCTGACGAGGCCTATCACTCAATACCACTAATCTTCAGGCCGAATGATATACGACTGACATAGCAGTGGTTGAGACGCTATTAACTGCTAGACAACAACTGTTTGAACTGCATTAAGTTCGTGAAGTTTTATTTTTTATCAATTATACTTAAGCCACAGCACGTCAGAGTTAGGGTTAAGATTTTTTAACCCTACTTTACTTACTTATCTTAACACAATAATTTCTTGAATTAACCTACTCATTATTTAGAGAAACTGGAGAACTAGTAAACTGATTTTGTAAGGTGGTAAGCGTGCGCAATTTAACTGTTATATTGAGCATCGCTTGTATTGCAATGACTGTGGATGGGGGGTCATAACTCTAGCCACTTTACTTATGCAGTGTTTCGTGACCAGGCAAATTGTTGCGTGAATTCACTCGCATCAAGACATTGAGCTTCAGTATTCGCTTGGTAGTGGCATTCATCACCTTATGTAACCCTAACCTAACAGCTGGTAATTTAGGGTCATTTCTACATTCAACATCAGAAGTTAGGGAACACAGGAAGGTTGTCGTGACCATCTGTGGGGAGAGAGAGGGGTGGATAAAAGGCCCCAAACAGAGCTCACAGAGGATTTTAATAAAATTAGAGATCAATATAATTTAATCCGGAACACAATAAACTCTCCAAGTTTATTTGTGGTCCGTTTTGTATATCCGGTCATTTTTGTATTCCTCCAAGTTTATTTGTGGTCCGTTTTGTATATCCGGTCATTTTTGTATTCCTCCAAGTTTATTTGTGGTTCGTTTTGTATATCCGGTCATTTTTGTATTCCTCCAAGTTTATTT
>NW_013672942.1:27420-30936 GCF_000517525.1 Limulus polyphemus | reverse complement strand
ACCTTAAAATTATTCTACGTTTCTAAAGTTTTATTTTTTTTTTTTTACATTTATTTTTCAAGTTGTTCAGCAAACGCACGAGTTCTAACCCCACTCACCCCCATCATTAATAACTTGAACGATCTAGAAACGCACGCCCCTGGTAGTTCAGCGGTAAACCTTGAAGACTTATAACGCTAGAATTCGGGGTTCTATCCCTGTGATGGGAACACCGTAGATAGCCAGCATATTTGCTTTACACTTAAACTTACAGACGTTCTATAACCAACGAGAAGTAGAGAGTAAGGAATTATTGAAAGTCAGGGTTTCTAAAAAAAGAAAACACTTCCAGACTGTAGCGGTCGTTTAGCCTCACATATCGAATTCCCCATTCGTTTCTATGCTGCTCTGCGGATACTTAGAGAAAGAAACGGCCATTTCCTGGGTTCTCATAAACAAATATCCAATTCGTCACAAATTACGCCTCCCCCCCAAACTATCCAGGCCCACTCAACGGTAAGCTTGTTTGTTTGCAATTTCGCTCAAAGCTACACGAGGGCTTATCTGCGCTAGCCGTCCCTAATTTGGCAGTGTAAGACTAGTGGGAAGGCAGCTACTCATTACCAACCCACCGCCAACTCTTGGGCTACTCTTTTACCAATGAATAGTGGGATTATAACGCCCCCACGGCTGAAAGGGCAAGCATGGTTGATGGGACGGGGATTCGAACCCTAACCACCTGGCCATGCCGGGCCTCTCTCAATGGTAAGCTTCGGGGGCTTATAAGTCTAGGATTCGAGGTTCAGTGTATTGCCTAGTGTTGCGCTAAAATACAACAAATACAAAAAAAAAACAAAGAAAGGCGAGTTTTGTCTGAATAATAATACTCTCTGCAGAGCATTATTTAATGACCGAAAATAATCGCTGATGGTTCCTTTTACACATTTTCTATTGTGAGCATATATTGTGTTACTTTTACGTTTGTACCCAATACTACAAACAGTGTAAGTAACTAGCCCAACCAGTAATAACACAGGCTTGCGGATTTAAACTTCAGAAAAGATGTTTGGGGTTTAATATCAGATTTTCCATAATTCAGCTACGCAGATTTCAAAAATAATATTCTTTTTTTTTCCAGCACGTAAGGATTTTTTTTACAAATCGGGAAGAAAAAGAACGATCGATAAGACTCTCGCGTCGCGATTGGTCTAGAGAAATCTATAGCCAGTAGTTGTCAACATTTTAACCATAACAAAATGTGACCCGATTTCAATGCAAAAGATTCACTTATGTAAAAGGTACATATGAAGTTTTGTGAAAAATTCTGTACATGATGGAGAAAAATGGATATCATTTTCGTATTCAACGTACAGGAATTACTGAAGAACAAGTAAACATTTCAAGACAATAAAACCATCGTAGGCCTGTGGGATCAGTTGCAATGCTAATGGTACTTTCGTTTAATTCCTCCCGTGGAACAGCGGTAAGTTTACGAACTTACAACGCTAAAATCCAGGGTTCGATTCTCCGCGGTGGACAAGGCAGATAGCTCAATGCGGCTTTGCTCTAAAAAAATTAACAAACACACAAACATTTTTTTAGTATCACTCGTGCTATTATGGACCCTGCTTGTTTGTAATTAAGCACAAAGCTACACAATGGGCTATGTGTGCTCTGCCCACCACGGGTATCGAAGCCCGGATTCTAGCGTTGTAAGTCCGCTTACATACCGCTTTGCCACTGGGGCCATGGACCCTGCAACCAAGAACGTCAAGCGTCCACTAGTAACTTGAATAGTTCAGAAAAATGTGTTTAAGAAGCCAGTGTGCTAGGTTAAAGACATGTTTCGAACCCCTATCAATGATAGTGGGTTTCGGGCTTACTCCCCACGACGCTCTCGGTCACATCGGCATGAAGATCAGACCAGACAGATGAACGATAGTGTTTCTAGCAATACTATCTGACGACGCGTGGTCGTTTATCCTGTATTTCTAAACATTTTTTTTTTTAAAGCTTGGACATGCAAATTTTAATTCAAAAACATTTTGTATATTCCAGAGGCAGTGTGTTCCAGGAAAATGTCACCAGTGTACTGACATATAAACTACATTGTATATATGTGTTACTTACTATTTATTATAAGAAGCCCAACTGTGTTTCTTTGGTTTGCTCACTCAAGCTGTGCTGATGAGCCTTGAATAGGGCAGAGGTTACAGCCAATCAGGGAATGGCATTACGCTTCTACGTCACAGATTCACTTTTCCATTTTTACCTTTGGCATCTTTAATACATGTATATGTGTGTGTTTATGTGTGACGTGTCCCAGTAAAATGTCACCGGTGTATAGCAAAATTGCTAAACACTTTACGTACCTAATGCTATGTCGCTGACAGCATTCAGCCGAGACATTAAAAAGACATCAAGTTTGACGAATTAAAGATAATGTCTGACTTCCTGTACAACCAACAGTGATGGAAAGTATCCTTAGCTTCAGGAACGAAGTTCGTAACTTCAAATAAAAAAAAACGTTTTCATCTTCATTCCAGTAGCCGGTAACTAACGAGCGGCCTCTAGTGGTTGGTTGGTGGAGCGTTCAAAGATCAAGCACTAGCTGCTGTGTCACGTGAACTTGTAACTGTGGAAACGTCCCTCACACTCGAGATAATCCACAGATAAGGCAAGAGCAGTCAGTGTAAAAAAAATCAAATAACAACAAAAACTTCTGTTTCTTTGTACCTTGGAAATTATCAGAACTTATGACCCCCCTCTTATCTTTCGTCCTGGAATATCGTTCTTTGTGCGATGGGCATAACGAGAGCCATTCATGACTAGATATTCTATGAATTCGTTTTAAATGAGTCTTTTGTTTGTTTTAAGCGAAGACAAATAGATCTCTTTGTGGAACGTTTTCCCGACATTCTTAGCTCACCCTGATACCTCGTGAAAGCGAACTTTGCAACGAAGTAATCTCCATATAATACAGAGTTCACGTTTACTCCAACACGATACTACTGTGGTAGTCTAAATCTCCTGTGAACGGGCACGAACCCGGGTCCTGTAGCCTGCATGTCGAGTGCTCTAACTAGTGATCTAAATGATTAACCCTGTACTGACTGCTTCTTGTAAGTCATTATGTTAACAACTCTAACTAACACGCTATTTCATCTACAGATAACTGCAGTAGTCACGAGGATTCTAGAAATTTAGATTCTAAATATACAAAAAAAAGAAAAAAAGACATACTCGCTTTGCAAGGATAAATTAATCTTGATATAACTCTACACAGAAAGAAGGCACTGAATAACTGTTCCCATTTTCCACTCCTTCATAGGCGTACAGAGGCAAGTAGTTGATCTATAATAATAGTACTTTGGCACTTGTGTATAAAGTTAAAATCATAAATAATATTCAACGTTAAAACTGGTACACAATTAAAAACATTTTATTTAGGCCTATCTATGGCCTTCAAAAAGGTGACGACTCTAAAAATTTTGCAGATTTCAATCCAAAAATAACGTAACAAGTTGAGGAGGCCCC
>NW_013672942.1:18513-26469 GCF_000517525.1 Limulus polyphemus | reverse complement strand
ATTATTTATGGTTTTACTTTAACATATAATTCATCAGCATGAGTGTATTAAACACGTTATAATCAACATGGTTGGCAATGCACTAATACTGGGTGAAATTACACCCAACATGGTTGGAATTACATTAAATACGCTTAAAATTACATTCAACATGGCTGAAATTACACCCAACATTGTTGGAATTACGTTAATTGTGGCCGAAAGTACATCCAACATGGCTAGAATTGCATTCGCCATGACCAGAATTAAACCCCAAATGGTTAAAATTACATTCAACATGGCTGAAATTACACCCAACATTGTTGGAATTACGTTAATTGTGGCCGAAAGTACATCCAACATGGCTAGAATTGCATTCGCCATGACCAGAATTACACCTCAAATGGTTAAAATTACATTCAACATGGCTGAAATTACACCCAACATTGTTTGAATTATGGCAGAGGCTATAGAAGAGGTTTGTGGATGTAGAAGGTAAAGACCAAGAATGGACGGTTCAATGAAAGATGTACTTTTAACCTGCTAAAAGTTGCTAAAGCTAAGCATTTAGACGAAGCCTTGCAAGAAATGTTTGGAAAGCTATCAAAGGTTGTCACTGAGATGAAGGAAGGAAGTCGTTTGAAAGGACATATTAAATTGTAAGCAAAACAGACGTACGCATTTCTTTCAGGAAGTAAAGTATTCTAGAAATGATTGAATTTCCTTAGTGGAGAAGAAGCTACAGATGTTATCACTGCTGTATCAGTGCGCTGGTACAGATGTTATCACTGCTGTATCAGTGCGCTGGGCTGGCCATGCCTTGTGTGAAAGACAGGATACAATATCAAGAGGATAATACAATGTAGGAGGTTTTTAGAAATTGATGCTAATCTGAAGGAGGAGTTAGTGGGAGACAGACTAAGATGGGAGAGGGGTGCAGCGGCCAAGGGTTTCGTAGTGAGTAAAAGATAGTGGCCATAATTACTCCCAAAATGGATGTAATTGTCTGCCAAGGTAAGCATTACTCTCAATATGGCTGTAATTACACGCCCACGGCTAGAATTACTCCCATCATAAATGTAATTATCTACCAGGGCTAAACTTACTCTAAACGTGGCTGCAATTAAACCCTAAGGTTATAATTATTCCCAAAATACCTGTAATTACACCCAGCATGGTTGACATCAGAGTTTACGAGATATCAAATTAAGTAGAAATCTTTAAAATCTTATGCAGAATTAAATTAATAACTTGCACAACCAACTTCCTCGTTGAATTACGTCGAATAAAAGTCTATACTATAAATCCACTGATGTCTGTAAGGTTGTTTGGATATCGAGAACGAACATTTTAACCGTACATAACATTTTCAGGGATTCTTAAGTATGGCTAAAGAGATTCTGAAATCCCTTTCTTTTTCACTGTTCCATTTTCACGAGTGTGAAAGTCATTTCAACTATCTTTTCCTACCCCCCCCCCCTTAGTGCCGACGAATGACGCATATGCACGATTTCCCGCCATTCCTGTGAAACCACCTAAATAAATGCTGCAGATAGCACTGGTAGCTTTGCTAGTAATAATACTCCATCATTACACAATGTACGTTATTATTTTGAGTGTGAGGGCTACACAGAAATAGGCCCGGCATGGCCAGGTGGTTAGGGCACTCGACTCACAATCTGAGGGTCGCGGGTTCGAATCCCCGTCACACCAAACATGCTCGCCCTTTCAGCCGTGGGGGCGTTATAATGTGACGGTCAATTCCACTATTCGTTGGTAAAAGAGTAGCCCAAGAGTTGGCGGTGGGTGGTGATGACTAGCTGCCTTACACTGCTAAATTAGGGACGGCTAGCGCAGATAGCCCTCGTGTAGCTTTGCGCGAAATTCAAAACAAACAAACAAACAAGCTACACAGAAACATACAGAAAAACGCCATTTGCATTAAGCCTCGTCTGTACCACAGTTAAGCCTAATGGCCACAAATTTTTAAACCGATAAAGAAACATATCCACTCTGCAGAATATTCAGGTGATCAATAAATTGTGTTCCCAATTAGATCAATGGAGATCGGTATACAATTGATTGTTGTTAAATGAAAGAGTCCACTCTATAAAGGCGAAAAATAATAAAGTACGTATTTGAGTATTGACACATGTTTTTTCTCTTAATCTAAAACTTCATACAAACGTTAAGACACTATCAACTACAACTTATCTTAAAAACAGTTTATAATATTACTAAATCGTTGAGTGTCAGCAATCTCCCCCTCCCGTTAATTCAGCGGTAACATTAAGGACTAATAATGCTTAAATTTAGGCGTCGATACCTGCAGTAGGCACAACACAGATAGCCCATGGGGAAGCGTTGCGCTTAGCAACAAACAGACACATTGTATAATAAACAAAGTTTTAAACCATCAATGAGCGTTGAGTTTTAAAATAATTCGAATTTGTAATGTTTATATTTCGTCCTCGTGCGAAACGATTTTTTTTCCCCCACCCACAGTCATGCCATTAAAGAAAGTAAGGACTGGGCGGGATGAGCCCACATTCATGCCAATGAAGATGATAAGGACTGGATGGGATGATTCTGTAGACTGAATCCAGTTTCAATGCGTATACATTAAGCTGTCTCTAAAACTTAAAATGGATAACATGCTGAATTATGGATTCCTGGTTTGGGTCCCCTTGGTGTCGTGTGTGCGTTATTCAAGTGACGGCCAAATCCCACCATTCGATCTGAAAAGAGTAACCTAAGAGTTGGCGGTGGGTGATTTTGGCTTTCTCCCTAGTCTATCACTTTGAAATTAAGAATGACAATGGACAGATATATATATCTCGTGTAGATTTACAAGAAATTCAACAAACAAAGAAAACTGAAAATATGATAACAGTCTGTCGAATAAAAGTTATGAAATCAAGCTTCAACTGTGTTTGTCACCATGCAAGAACAAACCTAGAAAAACCAGACAATTATTTTCTAACGCCAGTTTTCTAACTTTCCAGAAACTTCTGTCAAATAAACGATTGTATAGGAGACTGATCAACGAATAATCAAATGTAGTCGGATCAACGTTCAGGTTTAGCGCATTGGGATTGTACGAATAATAAAATAACTCATTTTCTACGGAAAATTAATGGAAGTAAGTGTAGTTTTGGTGGTATTTTTATTTGAATTATTCTATATTAATCATGTTATTAACAACCCTGTAACCAACAAGTCATGGATCCACGGGAAATTTGATGCATAAATAGTTTAGAAAAATGTGCTTAAAAAGAAGCCATTTAGGCTCATATTGGTAGTTTTAGGGTTAGCTGGACACTAGACGACGTATGAGAGAGAGAACATCCATATTGCATAAGAAAACACGATGAATACAGTATAAGATAAACGTGTGTTTTAAATGAAAAACGAAGTTCGGTTTTTTCCATATACTGATCTGTCGTTTATTCTCTTTCACAGAACCCTCCGTTTCGTTTACTCTGTTAAACAGAACCCTTCGTTTCAAGAATTGTACGAAACTGGTTAAATGAAACTGAGAGTTCTACAAAACTGGTTAAACGAAACATAGAGTTCTACAAAACTGGTTGAACGAAACGTAAGAATTATATGAAACTGGTTAAACGAAACTGAGCGTTCTATGAAAGTGGTTAACATAAAAAGATTAAACATGTTTCGTTCAACCAGTTTTGTAGAACTCTATGTTTCGTTCAACCAGTTTTGTAGAACTCTATGTTTCGTTCAACCAGTTTTGTAGAACTCTATGTTTCGTTTCATCTATTTCATAAAATCCCTTATATTGTTTAATACGTTTCATAGAACCCTCTATATTGTTTAATACGTTTCATAGAACCATCTATATTGTTTAATACGTTTCACAGAACCCTCTATATTGTTTAATACGTTTCATAGAACCATCTATATTGTTTAATACGTTTCATAGAACCATCTATATTGTTTAATACGTTTCATAGAACCATCTATATTGTTTAATACGTTTCATAGAACCCTCTATATTGTTTAATACGTTTCATAGAACCATCTATATTGTTTAATACGTTTCATAGAACCCTCTATATTGTTTAATACGTTTCATAGAACCCTCTGTAGCACTGTAAAAAACAAAACAAATAATTATACACATTGTGCTAAATTTCATTAACATCGTAACAGCTGGAGATGCACGAGGTAAATATCAATAATAAATATCAAACTAGAGATGAAGACGGGGTCTCGTTTACGATAACTTTCTTAATCTCTCTCTCTCGATTTTTGTTTTTAGCAGAAAGGCAGCTGTAACAAGTGTAGCTTCCATTTGTTGCATACAATCTTCTTCTTGACGTCATATCAAGAAGCTGTACGGCTTACGATTACATTCACACGGAGAAGCTTCGGGGGTTGGACTGTATAAACACACACACACACATACTTGCGAGTCAACATTTTATTGGCTTCATTTACCGTATCTTTATAGTCTCGTTCTTGGCCCTCTTATGTCTGCATTATTGTGTTACTATTTGATTCTTAAAGGTCAAGTTGTGTAACGAGATAAAAGTTTTATTCAAGTAGACAGTTTAGATGAAGAGAAAGAACCTGAACTTATACTCTGTAATGTGGCTGTAAAACAGACGGACTTCTGCGAGGTAGTGATTTCTTAAATTCGGTGCCTGATGAACATATATTTATATAAGTGCGTTCCGGTTACTTCGTTAGAAAAAAAACAAACAAACGTAATTACTATTTCTTTAGCTGAACTTAAAGGAATCGTATATTGTCAATGTATTTATATAGCGCTAGTCCACAAGATCTTTCCTAAACACAACCCCTACACGGTGTTCACAATCACGATCTCATCGTTAGCCTAACATAATTACCCCACCTGGATTTTGTGTGTTCTCCGTGTTTGGTCACCAGAGACACGAGAGCTATCTTCTTTTTTTAGCAACACCAGATGTATAACACGCATGTTTTATGTGTTATTTACTTCGCGCATCTATATGGTGTCTGTTTCACGCTTTGCAAATTTCAAGAACTAGGCCTAACGCATATACACAGTCCACTCAACATGGACGTGTGTTTAGGAGAAAGCTTATTAATATGAACTTCGGAGTAGTACAAGCGGAAACTGAAACCCAACTTGGCAATCAGTATAGTTAATTAAATAGAAGTTTAGAATGAACTGCGTCATCAGTTGGGTACTGTTACTGATAACGATATTTTCGTCCGTAATCCCAATAATATCTCACGAGGTTCCGCCAGCAGAGGAGATACATAATTAGCACAGGAAAGCTTTTAGTGTAATGTAATTAGCGAATTGAAGACCATAACATAGAGCAAAGCACTTTCTATAATACGATTGTTGTCTAGCGTAGAATGACCCTGATTTCCTAAAAACTCTTTTAGTTTTGTTTTTCAACGAGTTCCTTTATAAAAAGGGTTAGTTAGTTTTACTTCAAATATTACTTCTTCTCGAGAAATCTCGAAAAAACGCAGACGTTGAGATTGCACCGAATGAAACCGTTATAAAACAAGTGTAATAAGTTTATTGGTACAATTTTGGTACCCAAGACACGTGTTAGAAAAACGCACTGTTTTCATTCAGAGTAAACATTTACGACGAACGTCAAAACTGACCACAATTCTTTCCTTAGTGATACATCTAGTTCTTAGCAAAATGGCCAAATACAGTAATCCATATCTATATGGACAGCCATAAAAAGAGATATATCTTTAAGTGTTCATACGAGAACATTCTCGACCGACGTCTATAAATTGATGTTATATGAGAAACAATACAAACTTCATTCGTATATTCTCCTAACTGTCCACAACTTTATTGCCTGAGTCCATCAGCACGTGCAGATCTGGTAATCAGGAAAGTCGCTACGGTGGAATGCTTTCCAAAGAAAACACAGAGGCGCTTTTCTTTCTTTTTTTTTCTTTCCAACTTTCATAGATTTCAAAAGCAGTCTCAGTAAATTCGTTAGAGGAAAACAGAAAACCGTGGGGACGAAAAGGGAAAAGGCGTTTACAACCCGCTGATTTCTATACGTTTTTTCAATAGAGGGGAGTAGGGGGTTCAAGTTAAACTTTTCTTTGGAACATCTAAAACCTTGGTTTTGAAACTCTGTTCCTGGCTAATCTTTCCGCTTCGCCCCATATTTGCTAAGTTAAGCATAATAACGATATCACGACACTTCGGTTGAGTTACACTTTAGGAAGTCGGTGTATTTTGTCCGTTTCTTCGTTATTATTCCATTTCAGTTGGTTCTATTTCAAGAATAACTCTTTAGAGGAACATAGGGTTATGCAGACGCATTTAAAAACTAGAAAGCGACAACAGGTAAAGGTATAAATAAACGGAAAGAGGGATAACTACTCAGACAGACAAGTAGTTGTATACAGACTTTTCTTCTAAACTTAAGTGAGAAAAAAAAACGCTTCGTCAAAAGAAAGAAGAGGATAAGATACTCGATGTAACACGTTGTTTCGAGGCCATCTAGGCCTAGTGGTTAGGGCGCTCGACTTTGCAACATGCGAGTAGCGGGTTCGAATCCCCGTCACCAAACACGCTCGCCTTTTCAGCGGTGGGGGCGTTGTAACGTGACGATCAATCCCACAATTCGTTGGTAAAATAGTAGCCCAAGAATTGGCGGTGGGTGGTGTTGATTAGCTGTCTTCCCTCTAGTCAATGACTGTTACATTAGGGACGGCTAGCGCAGATAGCCTCGTGTAGCTTTGGGCGAACTTAGAAACGAAACCCAACCCATCTATTTGAAGGGAGGAAGAGTTCTACTAGCACCTGAACCCTCCCAGATGACTCAAACACGACCTAAATCCCATTCGAGAAGAAGCCATCTATAAGTGAGGACAGTAAGTAAAATACAGCACTGATCTGGTAAAGTATGTGTTTCTTAGTTTACTGTCACAATTAGTACTGACATCACGACGTTGGGAGTCGTGTCCCACCTCGGAGTTATACTGGCGACTGCAAGGCAGAAAGAAACAAGTTCACAAAATTCAAGATGTCTGTTCTCATAACATATGATGAAAGTTTAACAATAAGTAGAAGACAATGTTGCAAGACCGTGATGATCCACGTGACGTACGCCAGGTGTTTACTTCCTAACCTACGAATCGGTAAGTATTAGATAGAAACTAATCTTTTTTTTATTCTATTATTTACTAGTGCTACCTAGAGACGAACATCCTGGCACTCACTAACCGCGACACTTTCGTGTGGCTACTCTGGAAATAAATAAATAAATATAAGAGAGAAAATATAATATTTTCTACGGGATAATGAAATATTGTGTAGTTAAATTTATTTTTCGGAATATAAGACGCACCCTTATTTTGAAGACAAAGTTTTTGGGGAAACTTTACTATACTAACTACATTACTATAATTTATTTTTATCATTATTTAGGGGGCATTATAAATAGTTATGTTTTTAAAAGAAAAAAAACTACTATTGTTATAAATAACACATTCAATTGAACCAAACTACGCATGCCTATTTAAATATATTTACACGTGGCTTGTGTATATCGTATATATACAAAATATATTAATCATAACTTCGGTGTATAGGACGCAAGCAGATTTTGACATCAAATTTTGGGGTTAAAAAAGTGAGTCTTATACACGGAAAAATACGGTACATCTTTTTTATATATAGCTCTAATCTATACAAGAGGCTAGCTCATCTCCGTGTCGCCGTGGGAGTCGAACCCTGGATTTTAGCGATGTAAGTCCTTAGACTTACCACTGACCTATTGGAACACGTGTGTTGTTATTGTGGTTGGAGACGGCTTGAATGGGTAACGAAGAAAAAACTTTAATATAACTTTAACATAACAGAAAATGTACAACGTTTTGTCATCGTCAGGTACCAAACATCAGATGATGATGACAAAACGTTGTACTTTTTCTGTTATGTTAAAGTTATATTAAAGTTTTTTCTTCGTTACCCAT
>NW_013672942.1:16709-18481 GCF_000517525.1 Limulus polyphemus | reverse complement strand
CGTCTTATACACGGAAAAATACGGTACATCTTTTTTTTTTATAGCTCTAATCTATACAAGAGGCTAGCTGATCTCCATGGGAATCGAACCCTGGATTTTAGCGATGTAAGTCCCTAGACTTACCACTGACCTATTGGAACACGTATGTTGTTATTGTGGTTGAAGACGGCTTGAATGGGTAACGAAGAAAAAACTTTAATATAGGTTTTGTCATCGTCATCACCTGATGTTTGGTACCTAACGATGAGAAAACGTTGTACATTTTCTGTTATGTTAAAGTTATATTAAAGTTCTTTCTTCGTTACCCATTCAAGCCGTCTCCAACCATTATTAGTCTCAAAGTCTCGTCATCGAACGTATCCTGTTAATTAAATCATTTTTTTTTAGTTTCATGGGTACGATTTTCATGGATAATTTACCCATATATTTTGGGTAATTGTACAAGGTTATTATAGATAATGATGTTAAAGAGCAAAAACATATCTCAGTAAGAACAAAAAAAAACAACAAAAAAACATGGGCGGTAAAAAAAAAACAAAAAACAAATTGTCAATTTCATCGTTAACAGAAGAGAGGGCAAAGATCACATCTGTTTTAACACCAGTGTCAGAAGATATAGCCACATTATTACTTACTCCCATTACAAACATAATATCACAGATTCCTTTAATGATGGCCCTGCCAACAACACTTCACGAGGAAAGGGGGGGGGGTGACTGCCTCGGGCATTGTTTTTTTT
Source organism: Limulus polyphemus (assembly GCF_000517525.1). Lineage (NCBI taxonomy): Eukaryota > Metazoa > Arthropoda > Merostomata > Xiphosura > Limulidae > Limulus > Limulus polyphemus. The sequence continues at coordinate 17,742 of NW_013672942.1, read as the reverse complement.
TTTTTACTCTCTCTCTCTCTTAACTCGAGTCACTGCCCGATTACAGCCGTTACAACAATGAAAGACACTTTCCCTGGGTTATATCGCCCTGGGTAGATGTGTCGCTACCTAGCCGAGGGAAGTTATGTTTAATAACCCGAGCTTTAAATTTTAACTCTACACTATCAAGAATAAGGCTTAGAAAGGTAAACGAGACAAATAATTAACTTAGGCTTCTTCTTATTTATCAAAGAACAAGAAATAATTCCTATGCTTTAGAGAAGACAACTGCCATTGATTCATATATATGGATAGACAGATAGATAATGAAGGTATATATACGTACAAAGCTAAAAACTGCCGGCGCTCGCTGACTGATCGATGGTCAATTTCAGGGTACATGCCTCCGTGAAATTCGATCCTATATTTCCTGTTAATTACTTTCGCTTGGGGTCGGTCCAAAAGGCATTTTGTGAGGCAAGTATCGGTTAGCAACAGCAGCTGAGTGTATCCCAAGAGTCAGTGTGTGTGTGTGTGTGTGTATTCGACGTTTAAATTGCGACACATCTATAGATGTGTCTACGCGCAGACACATCTCCGTTTCTGAAATATTCATCCACGATAATCTGGTCCTTAAATCGCGATTGGAATGTTGATGTGAATAGCAGTGAGAGAAACAAAATACACGATACGTAACACACAGCTCATCATCCTCGTTTACTAGTATTGGGTTTGTAGCATTTAAATAGAACACTAAAAAATATTTTGCACCTGGTTGGTGTACAGCATATGATAATTTGAAACACTAAAAGAATTTCTCTTTGGTAATAAATTACGAAATAATAAGACGAAAACAACTGTCAATCAAGGGGGTGGGGGTGGGGTGGCACATACCGTCTTTCATCCTTTATATATTCTAAACTCTACATTTAAAATCCGCACGCGGTATTAAAAGCGGTTATTTTTTCAGGCTGAAATTCGTGTTTTTTTTTTTTTCAGTGGTTGAGAACTGATTGTTGATTTCTTTCGGGCAAATTAGTAATTTTACTTTGCC
>NW_013672942.1:12897-16699 GCF_000517525.1 Limulus polyphemus | reverse complement strand
ACAAAATTGCCCCCCCCCCAGTGGCACGGCGGCATGTCTGCGGACTTACAACGCTAGAATCCGGGTTTCGATACCCGTGATGGGCAGATCACAGAATGCCCATTGTGTAGCTTTGTGCTTAATTACAAAGAAACAAAATTGCCCCCCCCCCAGTGGCACGGCGGCATGTCTGCGGACTTACAACGCTAGAATCCGGGTTTCGATACCCCTGGTGGGCAGAGCACAGATAGCTCTCGTGTAGCTTTGTGCTTAATTACAAAACAAACAATACATTGCCGAGTTATTTTTCTTTGAAATATTCGAGAAGGCATAAGAGCGTGTACAGCTAAGCTTTTATTGTTTGGACTATATGTGCTTTGGCCACTGGGAGGATCTTACCCAGAATTTTTGGCGTCGTAAGCCCTCAACTTTATTCTTGAATCACTGGGTGGTATCCTCAAGAGGAAAAAAAAAATATGAAGAATTATAAAATCACAACCTCGTCTCAACATTTATATGTGTGTGTGTATGTGTATATATTCACACTGAAAGTTACACTGTAATAATTTGACTTTTATCGTTGTTTTTATTGTCTTCTTTATTGGAAGACGAGTCACTCTGATAAAGAGTTCAGTGAGTCGACTTCTTTTTTTTTTCATTTCATGATAATCACTTCAAAAATCGATCTATCGTCCTCTGGGTTTGTTGTTGTTGTTGTTGTTAAACACAAACCTACACAACGGGCTCTCTGTGCCGTGCCTACCGCGGGTTACGAAACCTGATTTTTAGAGTTAAAGTCCGCAGACTTACCGCTGTGCCACTCGGGGGGCCCCTACAGATATAAGGAAATGGATATCGTATTTACTCGTGATACAACAATGTAACTTTGAGTCTTGAGTTTTGTTGGCCATTCGATTGGACGGAATGTTCTCTGGAGCTAGTTTTCTGTAATCGTCTTTTATAAACTATGACTCAGCGGAATGTCTACAGGCTTACGACGCTAGCAATCGGGCAGAGCACAGATGGCCCTTTGTGTAGTTTCGTGTTTAACAACAACTAAACGAAATTTGTAAGCCTACTGCAACTGGGCTAATGGTTAACGTGCCGGGCTGCGTACCGGCAGCAGGTTCCACAGTTCGCACCTGCGTTATACTGCCGAAAACGCCCTGCACCTTAAACTGTGGACATATTAATAAAAATGAAAGCTAATCTGCCTATTCGGTTAAGAATAGGTGGCAGATGCCTGGTTGCCCTTCTTTCTCTGATTAGAAGTTATACATTTGGAAGGGCTATGCCTGAATCTTGGAGTTTCTAACATGGCCTTTTAACCCATGGATCGTATACGGTACCTTTCAGATTGTAAATACCAAACAAGTACCACTTTCTGACGTTGTAGTGCCTTTCCAGTTTGTATGGCACCTCCAGCCTCTTAATTCCGAGTCACGAACCGTATGACCTTCAGACATGTTTTGGTGCACTCTTTTCCCACTAGCCCGGTTGTGCTTGAATGTGAATGTTATACAGCCCGTGCACTACATTCTCAACATTGGACTCATTCTCTTGCTGTTGGTGTGAACGTGCTTTATAAAAACCTATACACTAGTGAAGCGAAGAAAAAAGTGTCACTGACCAATATTCAGTTCCGCACATTATATAGCCGTACAATGGCAGATATAATTTATCATTCTCTTATTGCTAATTGCTAAGAGATGGCACAGCCTTCTACGTGTATATGGCCCGGCATGGCCAGGTGGTTAGGGCGCTCGACTCGCAATCTGCGGGTCGCGGGTTCGAATCCCCGTCACACCAAACATGCTCGCCCTTACAGTCGTGGGGCGTTATAATGTGACGGTCAACCACACTAGTCGTTGGTAAAAGATTAGCCCAAGAGTTGGCGGTGGGTGGTGATGACTAGCTGCCTTCCCTCTAGTCTTACACTGCTAAATTAGGGACGGCTAGCGCAGATAGCCCTAGTGTAGCTTTGCGCGAAATTCAAAAACAAACAAATCTACGTGTGTACAATATCAAGTCAGTATGATTTTATTTGTAACAAACAGCGTTTCCGTAAACAATAACCATGATTTTATTTCTCACAGTTTAGAGTGGGAATTGTGTGATTTTCCATCTTTTTTTTTTTTGCTTACTTTTTGGTTGCTGTTGTGTGTTTTCAGTTTCTTGTTGAAAACATGTGCTACTAGCAGGATAAGCAGAGAACCAAACAATTTCCCTTTAATTGATTATCAGGGAGAAGAGGTTGGTAGCATTTTCACGATCTTCCCTTCAACTTATCAAACAGGTAATGTATTTTTCTTAACCATATTTTAACTCAAAAATTATTTTACTGGTAATATACATTCTTAGTACGAAGCAATCGCAAGAAGCGTGTCTGGCTTTATAGGGAAAAGTTTCCTAGCTCAAAAAAAAAAATTAATAAGCTCTATGCTATCGGGTAGGTTCTGGTTGTTGTGACACTCACAACAGACTGTAATTTACTCTGCTTGTTTGTCATGGTACCACATCTCACTACAAGCTAAAGAACTGTCTGGTTGTCATAGTAACACATCTCACTACAAGCTAAAAACTGTCTGGTTGTCATAGTAGCGCATCTCACTACATGCTAAAAAATTGTTTGGTTGTCATGATGCCATATATCGTTATAAACAGAATAATTATCTGGTTGACACAGTACCGTATCTTGTTATACACAGAATAATTATCTGGTTGACACTGTACCATATCTCGTTATAAACAGAATAATTATCTGGTTGACACAATACCATATCTCGTTATAAACAGAATAATTATCTGGTTGACACTGTACCATATCTCGTTATAAACAGAATAATTATCTGGTTGACACTGTACCATATCTCGTTATAAACAGAATAATTATCTGGTTGACACTGTACCATATCTCGTTATACACATAATAATTATCTGGTTGACACAGTACCGTATCTCGTTATAAACAGAATAATTATCTGCTTGACACTGTACCATATCTCGTTATAAACAGAATAATTATCTGGTATTCATGTCAGGAATTATTTGTACATACATATTACTTTTCTATCAACCGTTTTGAAGAATGGATACATTAAATATCAAGCTATCCAAAGTATTACGGTGATGAAACCCGAAACTTCAGTAACCTTCTGCTTCAAGTTAGCGACCCGCTTAGCGATAAATATAGGTCATGAATAGGGGGCAAACACAAAGATTAGCGCCTGCGAACGTTTCCCCCACAAAGCTACTGACAACTATAGAGAGAGTGGTGGCATGAGTTCTGGAAGAAAGGGCAGGGTTCGGGATGAAGGGAAGGAGATCACGTGACAGGGGGGGGGGGTGACCAAAAAATGTATCAATTCTCACATGTATATATACTTCCGGTGAAAAATGCAAACAAAGAAAGAAAAAGAGGGAAAGAGTGTAAGCAGCTGATTGTATCCGACCAATCAAAGCATTGCTATCTACCGACGTCACTAGACGTAACACTTGCTATGACGTATAAATAAATCGAATTTAACGAAGTTCCTTTTTTTTTTTCTTTGGAGGTGGGTGGGGTGCCTTCTGTAGTGAATAATTATAAATAGATCTGATTAATTTTGTACATAAATGTATATATATATAGTTTCTTTTTTTTCTTCTTCTTTTGACGTTGAAGGAACAATCATCATGTGCTAGAAAAAGCTTTGGGAGCGAGATTAGGTGGGGTGTTTTATTGAAAAAAAAGTGGTTTGCGGTTATGGTTTGTTATGAATTTCGCGCCAAGTTACACGAGGGCTATCTGCGCTAGCCGTCCCTAATTTAGCAGTGTAAGACT
>NW_013672942.1:3226-12611 GCF_000517525.1 Limulus polyphemus | reverse complement strand
GGGGATTGGACTCCGCGACCCGCAGATTGCGAGTCGAGCACCCTAACCACCAGGCCATGACGGGCCCTTATTGAAAAAGAAAAAATATACTGTCGTTCAAGAAATTTGGCCCATTATTTATGAAATAGCACCCCAGTGGCACAGCGGTATGTCCGAACACTTACAACGCTAGAAACGAGGTTTCGATACCCGTGGTGGGCAATGTATAGACAGTCGATTGTGTAGTTTTGCGCTTAGCAACAAGCAAACAGATTATCAATTAACAACTCGGTGTCTGAATCGTTTTACACAAGTTTCCTTCTGATTCTGCATTAACCCTAATTTCGGCAAAAAAGTCGGGAGAGATAGTAGAAGATTACGATAACCAGGATAATACCACGGACTTGACTAACTAAGAAAACCTGGTGAGTTCAAGTGGCTTTAAAACAAAAGGAATTATTTTGTAGATTAGACGAACAGCAGAGAAGTTTATTAAATAAATCACAAAAAACTGATAAATCTCATGACCAGGGCCGGATTAAAGACGGGCAAAAGTTTGTAGGGGTCCCTCAGAAATGAACCTCATAAGTAAGTCAAATACATTTTGATACTATCCATTAACTACAAGGGCGATTGTCTCGCAATCTGAGGGTCTCGGGTTCGAATCCCCGTCCCACCAAACATGCTCGCCCTTTCAGCCGTGGGGGTGTTATAATATGACGCTCAATCCCACTATTTGTTGGTAAGAGAGTAGCCCATGAGTTAGTGGCGGGTCAGTGGTAAGTGATACGTACTTACAACGCTAGAATCCGATGTTCAGATCTCCGCGGGGGACAGTTTGAGCAATACACAAACTCAAGCGACGGGTATTTAACAAACGAAATACTAATTCTAACACTTATTATAAACATAAAGTAATAATGATAACGATTTTTTTTTGTTAAATGGCCGAGGAAGTATTTATGACACAGCAAACTGTAAGAACATTTTTAATGAAAAATCTCAAACTAATGTACGTTTATTTGAAACGATTAAAATCGCTGTTCTAATAACGACCCAGCTGCAATCATGTTATTCAACGAGACGCCCAGTTTCCGATTATTTTGTACTCATTGTTTTTTACTTCACCTATTCCCCCACCCCCCACCCACTCGCTCCGCAACCAGTCTTACTTGTGGTGTGTGTAAACATCAGAAGCTATGACAGAGATCAAGATATTCTGTAAACAACAAACAGACGTCACAGAGATCGAGATATTCTGTAAACAACAAAAGACGTCACAGAGATCGAGATATTCTGTAAACACCGGAATTTGTGACCGATGTATCTGCACAGATAAAAAGTGTGGCAAAGATTAGGCTTCCCTGTTTCTGTAAACAAGAACTGTGGCAGCAATTAGATGTTCTGTAAACAACAGATTTAAATATGCAATTGCGATTCCGTGTTAAACATTCAAATCGAAAAACAAAAAATGAGATTTAACCTTCAACCCTGAAACAGCTGTTCTAAAAAAAAAAAAAGATATTTTCAGAAAATTTCCCCTCTTTGTTTTCCCGTACCGTAGACAATATTTATGTTAAGCTACTTTGTCTCCTGGAGCAGTACGTGGGGTGGTGAGCTCTCTGCAACAGTTAGGGGAGCATCCTTGAAGTTCCTTAGTTGAATAATTTCTTTGTAACATAAAAATGCGTGAGGGAAAATCATATTTTATCAAAATCATTTCAAGCAGGTTTAGCTATCCGGGATATCAAAAGATTTCAATATCACGTGATACCTCTTAACAAAGGACAACCTGGCTATACACACCAGTAAATGACTGCTGTACTTTTAAAGACATTTGCTGTTCAAACGTTGGTTTCATACTTGAGTATCCTCATGGTTCAGTCTCATCGTATTTATCTTTGTACGGGTTTGAATATTCCACAATCAGAAACTACCGTACGTCCCCTTAGTCTCACTTCGTGGCTCATGCATCCTCCTGAGGAGGATGGGGGAGCTCCGCGCCACTCTCCTTGATGGTCACTCTGTGAACGACGATTGCACGAGAACCTATAGCTTCAGCGGCTAGGTGGTGTTACTATGCTCGAGTATCAGTGAAAAGAGGTCAGCTGTGACCACTATCCATTGAATGCTGTTCTGCTTGCTTCAGTACTTAGCAAATGTTTGGCGTTTTCTAACCGCAGGAGTTTCACCATAAAAACCAAATATTAAAAAAAAAGACGGTAAAAATTCAACGAAACATTTTGAAGAAATGGTTATTATTGTTTAGAGGCCTACAAGACTTTTAAATGTAAAAACTACAATTCTAAAACAAGTTCGTTCACTCTGTAAATTATCAGGATGGATTACTGATTCGGTAACTACAACTAACGTTGAACTGTCGTCTCCACACTAACATAATAATTAAATGAACCACACCGTTTAGACTTGCTTTCTTACTTTGAAGGCAGCCTAACAATTAAACGAACCACACCGTTTGGTCTTGCTTTCTTACTTTGAAGGCAGCCTAATAATTAAACGAACCACACTGTTCAGACTTGCTTTCTCACTTTGAAGGCAGCCTAATAATCAAACGAACCACACCGTTTAGACTTGCTTTCTTACTTTGAAGGCAGCCTAACAATTAAACGAACCACACCGTTTAGACTTGCTTTCTTACTTTGAAGGCAGCCTAACAATTAAACGAACCACACCGTTTATACTTGCTTTCTCACTTTGAAGGCAGCCTAATAATTAAATGAACCACACAGTTTATACTTGCTTTCTTACTTTGAAGGCAGCCTAATAATTAAACGAACCACACGTTTGGTCATGCTTTCTTACTTTGAAGGTAAACTTTCAATTAAACGTAGATGTAATAATGATTATCTTCTCTTTCACTCCAAAAGCGACCTGTCACACACAAGTTAAAGATTTCAGGATAAAGCTGAAACCACAGATCTAGGATTTTACTCGAATGACTGATGCTCATTTCGTTCCCGCAATCACATTAATCGCTTTCTCTAGTCCAAAATGGACAAAAAAAATACAACAACATATACCCCAGTAGGTTTAATTTTATTCTACAATTTACAAAATAAATGAAAGCCTAAAAACCAGTAAATATTTCTTTCCGACTCAACACACTGTGTAACTTCAAAAGTTATTACGAATAGTTTTGGATCAATTTTATATATATGTATGTGTATTTTACATTGCATCATATTTCAGGATCAACGATTACATCAATTTCACTTTGGGAAGGGGGAGTTTTTTTCTATTACTCTGCCCAAGTTCGGCTAACAGAATCGTTTAAGCCCCGTATGAATAACGGAATAAGAAGGAAGAAAAGTCATTTCAAATTTAATATTATAGAAACAAAACAAAAAATTAAATAAAGGTGCAGGAAAAACAGAGTTTAATTTGACATGCTGTACGATGTAAAAGCTAGTCTGGTTCGAGCTATTCGTTACATAAAAACATTAGTGTCCATTCACGCTCGAAGAAGCGTGGGTGTAGGCTTAGCGAGATTTCTACGTTATTAAGACGCGATTTGCGCAAGTACGTACGTGTTAAAGAGTATAGGTAAAATGGAACAGCACACTCCCTACAGCACAACGACTGTACCAGATCTTTCCATTCACGCCGCGTCAGTTTGTTAGTTATATGACGTATTAAGGTTAAATTAATGCAATTTGTTTAGTGCAGACGGTAAAAGTGGGTCGTCAGAACACGACAAAGACACAAATGGAGCGGAAGAGAAACAAGTTTCCAAACAAACTTACCTTCGGGTGTGCCCGTTTTGGGAAGGCTATCTTCGGGTCGATCTACAGTGGAAAAACGGAAATGAGTGAAAACGAACAATTTTATAATGTAAAAACACGAGTAAGATGACTTCCTATATATTACGATTGTGATACACAAAAAAAAACTGTATGAGCTATTCCTCATAATATAGCAATATTTTCTTTCTTCGAAAAGAATCTTTACTGTTTGAAATTCATTTAAGATAACGTTAGCTGGAAGCAATAAGTGAATAAACAGTTCGGTTTATTTAAATCAGAAATGAACATGGCAATCCAACAGGACTTTACTAGGAAATTCCGGTTCTATTACTGATAGTGTATGTCATAAATAATGTATTATTTCACTAGTTGCATATCTAATTTCGTCGTATTGTTTCTAGGGGTGTTTCTATTTATATATTATTAATTATTTATAATGAGTTTGGTCTAGATAATGATATGCTTATTGACAAAATACGCGGGTAAGTTGTGTACGCGTAGTACTCTAAAATGATACTTAGCAAGAGTCTAAAAGACAGTGAGTGGATTAGCAATTTTCAGCCGCGGCATAACGGCTCCGAGTTTTTTCAAATACAAACTTTTAGCTCGTAGCTCCGTCATCTTTTGACCAATTTGAGATCTTATTACAGTTTTGGACTCAGGAGGTCAAACCCTTTAGATTCATGTATTTGACCACGCCCAATGGCTCATAGATTAATTTACTCTAATCCTGCCTAAAAGAATTTAAATTTGAGGATAGGCTGGTAGAAATCCTGATGAGTAATAAAATCGAATCGGGTATACGCGCGCCCCACGCTTGGTATTACTGGCACACAAAAATATAGCTAAGAAAAAAAAAAGCTCTCGTAGATAAATTTACTCTTCTCCTGCCTAAAAGAATTTCAAATGCCGCGGCTATTGAGGATTCCCTCTTGTTTTTACTTGAACCGGATATTCTTAATACAATACATTTATTGATAAAAATTTATTATTGATAAAATTCCGTTTTTTTTATAGTTTTTTTGTATAGACTCAGTAGCAATACCTCGGCCATTTCTCTCCAGGACAATCTTACGTTCTTTTGTATACACACAGCAACAGTACCACAGCCAAGTTCTCTCTCTGGATCGAAGTTCGGTTATTTGGTATAGACAGATCTCTCCAGATCAAGCTTCAGTTATATGGCAAATGTAGATGAACGTTCGTTTCTTATAAACACACCGGATAATGTAAAGTTCGAAATGGAACAGTGCTTACAGTATACAAGTATTTATATAGCCTTAAGATGCTAGTTCTGCTCAGCAAGAGTATTAAATCCACCCTGTTACAATCTAGCATCAGCTGATCTCCCTACCCACAATCAATTTGATAAGCCTTATGATGCTAGTTCTTCTCAGGCTGCTCAGCAAAAGTATTAAATCCACCCTGTCATAATGTTACAATCTAGCATCAGCTGATCTCCCTACCCACAATCAATTTGATAAGCCTTATGATGCTAGTTCTTCTCAGGCTGCTCAGCAAAAGTATTAAATCCACCCTGTCATAATGTTACAATCTAGCATCAGCTGATCTCCCTACCCACAATCAATTTGATAAGCCTTATGATTTATTAAGTAGCTTAAATTTTCAGTCGATCTGACCCACCATTTTTCCTTTATTTTTTTAGTTCTCATTAATTAACATCCTTCTCTTAGTAATTAACACCATTTTCTTAATAATTAACACCCTTTTCTTGGTAATTAATACCATTTTCTTGGTAACTAACACCCTTATCTTAGTAATTAACACCCTTTTCTTGGTAATTAACACCCTTCTCCTAGTAATTAACAACCTTGTCTTAGTAATAAACACCCTTTTCTTAGTAATTAACACCCTTCTCCTAGTAATTAACACCCTTCTCTTAGTAATTAACATCATTCTCTTAACATCGTTATCCAATTAATATTATTTTATCATTAATTAGCATCCTTAACTGATGAATAAACACCCCCTTCTCAATAATTAACATCGTTATCTAATTAACATAATTTTCTCATTAACGAGCGTCATTTTCTCATAAATTAACACAATTTTTAGATTAATTAACATTATTTTACCATTAATTAACACCATTTTCTCATTAATTAACATCCTATTTTAACATCATATTCTTATCAGTTCATAAATTCGTTCCTGTTTGAACACCAACCCTCTGTTTGATGCACAGATGGAGTCTATTGGCGTATGCAGTTAATATTGTGAACAAAACGCGTAATTAATACAGAACTTAAATTTTTTTTTACACACGAAGGAAATAAAACATAAAACCCTAACTACGTAACTGACAAAAACATCGAACAGAAGCCGTGATTAATGGAATTCAGGTTATTGAATTCCTTTCATTTCCACTAAATCAACTAAATGAAAAATAAATGCTTCGTTTATGGTTCCTACTTTAACTCTAAACATAAAATAACATCCTAAAGTATGTCAGTTACTTTAAAACAAACGTATTGATAATAATGAATCTCAAGGAATGTTTAATCCCGGAACTGCTAGTTTGATTTTGTAATATCACGTGGTTTCTATACTTAACTACTATGTTAAAACAATGCAGAAAGAAAATGGTGAAATCAGTATAATTATAAATGAATTTATTATTTTATGCAGAACTGAATAAACTACACCATGTTATTTACTTGTCTACACTGAGATTTGGATCAGTTAATTTCAGGGTTAAACTGTTGACAGAATAAACCTTGTCATTTCAAATTAACTCGTGTTTATCACAATCAAACCGATATTTCGTTGTAATAGAATATTCATTATCACCTTTGTCTTTCTTAATGTGTCTACCTTAGTACCATTAATGATGATGTCTGGATGTGTCTACTTTAGTACCATTATTGATTATGTCTGGATGTGTCTACTTTAATACCATTAATGATGATGTCTGGATGTGCCTACTTTAGTACCATTAATGATGATGTCTGGATGTGTCTACTTTAGTAGCATTAATGATGATGTCTGGATGTGTCTACTTTAGTACCATTAATGATGATGTCTGGATGTGTCTACTTTAGTAGCATTAATGATGATGTCTGGATATGTCTACTTTAGTAGCATTAATGATAATGTCTGGATGTTCACATCCAGACATCATCATTAATGGTACTAAAGTAGACACATCCAGACATCATCAATAATGGTACTAAAGTAGACTAGACACATCCAGACATTATCATTAATGGTACTAAAGTAGACACATCCAGACATTATCATTAATGCTACTAAAGTAGACACATCCAGACATTATCATTAATGCTACTAAAGTAGAACTAAAGTAGACGCATCCAGACATCATCAATAATGGTACTAAAGTAGACACATCCAGACATTATCATTAATGGTACTAAGGTAGACACATCCAGACATTATCATTAATGGTATTAAGGTAGACACATCCAGACATTATCATTAATGGTACTAAAGTTATCATTAATGGTACTAAAGTAGACACATCCAGACAACCATTATTGATGATGTCTGGATGTGTCTACTTTAGTACCATTAATGATAATGTGTGGATGTGTCTACTTTAGTACCATTATTGATGATGCCTGGATGCGTCTACTTTAGTACCATTAATGATGATGTCTGAATGTGTCTACTTTAGTACCATTAATGATAATGTCTGGATGTGTCTACTTTAGTACCATTAATGATAATGTATCTCCATGTTAGTATAAAGACATATACGCTTATATTATTATATCATCCAATGCTATTTTTATAGACAGGTAATCCAAGACTGTTTAAAAGACTTGAATAATTACAGTGTTTGGTATTATAAATGTAAACCTTCCACTATATGTACGCTAATAGAAGTAATTAGCGTAAAAAGGCTTAACTACATCCACTCCATAACTTTGAAATGGTGATTCCACAATATCCTATTTCAACGCATGCACTATTACGTTATTTAGACGTTCAGCTGTAGTCCATTAGAATTGCTGCTTAATTAATGACCAAGTCATTATGACGTCAATACTTGTTCTTATATTGACAGTAGCTCTCTGCAGTTCCGTGGATAAGTGTACCTTACTTGCATTACGACTGTAAGTATTAGCATCTTTTGTCTTCAACTTGAAACTAAACAAGGTTTTCAAACTACCTCAGTGACAAGTTTGTTTGTTTGTTTTTAATTATGCACAAGGCTACACAAGGGCTATCTGTGCTCTGCCCACCACGGGTATCGAAACCCGGTTTCTAGCGTTGTAAGTCCGCAGACATACCGCTTTGCCACTAGGGGGGCATTCTCAGTGACAAGAGAGGGAAAACGTGACATTAATCTTATGAACGGTTGTTATGCGGCACTTGTTCGTTCTTAAGCGCAAAGCTACGCAATGGGCTACCTGTTCTGTGCCCCCCCCCCACACACACGGGTATCGAAACCCATTTGTTAGTGTTAAAATTTTTTAACTTACCACTAAGCTACTGGGCCTGGGGAGGCGTAGGGCGTTATGAAGTGCTAAGCTTACTTTTAATTACTTTAACAAGCTCAGTTTCTCCAACCCCCTCTGAGGGTAAAACATTATAAGAGGTTTTCGTTATTCTTCTCTACTGCAAGGTGGAGCTGCTGTGAGATTTTTGTGATTCGTCGACAAGGGCTGCATTATGGTAAAGTGTCGTTCTGGGCAGATTGTTTTTTTTTTCTTTTATCGCTCCAGAAATGAAACCTTTGTATTAATTGCGTCATTAATCACGTGCTCAGTCACGTGATCGTTCTTGATTGGTACCTCAATATTGTTGCAGCGCCCCCTGCATTACAAAATTAAATAAAAATATAATTCGTCAAATTTTTGTTACCGTTCGATGCTCTTAAATTTGCCGCCCTAGGCAGCTACGTACTCTGCCTATGCACAAATACGGCCCTGTACACACAGAAGCTTCTACCAGATTATTATCAAAGTTACAAAGAGCAAAACGTACTGTTCCTGTCAGTGAAGCGTAAATACGGTTGGTACATGATACGTTTCGTCCTTGTGGTATCAAAGAAGTTCGAAACTTCTGCCCACAACATATTTTTTTTTTTTACATAGATTTATTCCTGGTTTCCATACTCGAGTCGTACCACGCGCTTATTAAACAAAGCGCCCCCCCCCCTCCCAGTGGCACAGCGGCACGTCTGCGGACTTACAATGCCAGAAAGCGGGTTTCGATACCCCTGGTGGGCAGAGCACAGATAGCCCTTTGTGCTTAACTTTACAGAAACAAACAAATTCAACAAAGCATCAGAAATACGAGTACAGTTGCCTTCCTCCAGCTTGCCTCATTTCTGGTTGAGGATATAATTGTATAAACAAAAACGGGTTGAGGGTATAATTGTATAAACAAAAACTAAATATACTTTAGAAAGAACAATTGTAAGCCTTAAAGCACGTGAGAAGCACGTGTTTGTATAATTTTAACAAACGTCTTTGTTTTAACGCAAAGCTTCACAATGAGCTCTCTTCACCGCGAGGAATTGAGCCCCGGATTTTAGCATTATAAATCCGTAAACTTAATGCTGACCCACAGGGGAAAAAAAACTTTAACAAATATAATAGAGTTAAATCCCCCCCCACACACACACACAAAAATATATATATTTTTTTAGTAAA
>NW_013672942.1:0-2305 GCF_000517525.1 Limulus polyphemus | reverse complement strand
TGATTAAGTTATAAATATATCAATTCATGTGAACATGACTGAAAAATTTCATTTTTTTCTGAAAAGTTGGTGTCTATTATTTACTTATGACCACGATGTGTATATATAAAATATATTTCATTACAGAATAACTAACATACACCCATAAAATGATATAAAAACAAAGTTTTTGTACATATTACTAAAAATATGTTACTATGTATAAATATACTTCATTCACACAAAACAAATGTCAGCTGTAAGTTTACGAACTTAAAACACCAACATTTGGGGTTAGACTCCCTCGGCGGACAGAGTGCAGATAGCTCATTGTGTGTAGCTGTGCACACAATAGAAAAAAACAAAAAACAACAACAATAACATAATATATAAAAAAGATTACAAGATCCACTCAGTATATCGATAGGTATATTTGAGTTTTCAAGTAGAGAACTTGAAAGTATTATACGATAAAAAAAATCACATAGAATTATTGTAAAATTTAATCTAGTTTATAAATTAAACTGCCCTTGCTCGTACATAATGGCGGCTAGAACATCGCTGAAAATAGTGATGAGGATATTAAAAGCAAGAGGGAGTTTTAAGCAGTGTATAAACACATAATTCGGCACAATTTGTGAAAGAAGACAAGAAAGAATATAAAAAAAAAGAAGAGCGAAACACGCGTTGCATTTGGAATTTATATGTTCACTGTCGCCGTTAGGTGGTAAGAACTGTAATCTGATTTACAGAAACTGGGCACTTACCTTCTTACCGTCGAGCTCGTGTGGGCCGTTGGATAAGACCTTATCTACACAGTTGGGATCGGCAAAAGTAATAAACCCAAATCCACTGGAAAAGAAATAAAGATCTAAATCAGGATTCGATTTCTTACGTCATAACTGTTAACACGTTTTTTTTTTTTAGAGAAAGTCACGTGTTATGTAACAAATATGTAAAAAAAAGGATTGTTTGTTAAATTTCGCGCAAGGATACTCACGAGCTACGTGCCCTAGCGGTCCCTAATCTTAAAGTGATAGACTATTGGGGGGGGGGGGGTGGCATCTAGTCGTCAACCCTATCCAGTTGTCTTCCCTGGAGTTTATCAATTTAAAATTAGGGACGGCTTGCACTGATAACCCTTACGCAGCTCTTTGCGCGACAGTTTGAAACAAACAGTCACTCTGTAATCCATCTTACAATGCTAAACTCCAGGAAATTCATTCCCCGCACCGTGTAGCGTTGCGGTAAAAATCGTAATACGTTAAGGGTTAAGCAATGAATTATTAAAATGATAATCAATCTCTTGCATTCTTCTAACTGGAATATCTTAAATTGCTGTTTATTTTCTTACTGCATAAACAGAACATTACACCTCTTTCTCTGTTTATCTTAGCGTCGATCGTATATCAAATATGCATCGTTTACTTTTGTCTTCGCTTGGAAACAAATCATTTATAGGCCTATTTTGTATCGCGCATTCATTGTTCACTTTGTCTTCGCTTGAAAAGAAATATTTTATAGGCCTATTTTGTATCGCGCATTCATTGTTCACTTTGTCTTCGCTTGAAAATAAATCTTTTATAGGCCTATTTTGTATTAGGTATGCATTGCTTACTTTTTCTTTGCTTGAAAATGTATTTTCACACACACACACACACACACACTCACTTGTGATCGCCATCACATCCACATAAATAGATCAAAAGTGTTAAAAGAGTTCTTCGTTGTCGTCTGGGGAACATGGGAGATTAAAAATAACTCACACATCCTGTCTTTACGCAGTGACGTCAAATGGCAATCCAGTTTGATTTAATGTGCAATCATGTTCTAAGCACGTCTCTCTGTCGTAAGAAAAATTTACTGGACAGCCTAACTATAACAAAGCCAGTAAATTTTAAGTGGCTTTGACATTTGCACACTTTATCTGAGAAGAAACTTCATGACGTCACCAGACGAGTCTGCTTTCATAAATCAACAACAAAGAATATAAAATCCTGACAAAATCTACCTGGCGGTCGTAACTTATTTCTCGTTTCTTTCTCCTTGTTAACTCGTTAATTGCCTCTGACAGACGGTCACAGAGTTTTCAAAAACTATATTAAAAATTCCTCGCAATTTTTTTTTTTTAAATGGACTTATCACAAAATTTCTATGTAAACTACAGAATAATATAAAGCGTTTGGAAATACCTATATAAATCCACCAACTACCCATATAAATCCACCAATATTTGTTAAAAAAGAATACTCGAAAATAATTATAATCTGCAAGAGAATATCTATAAGCCCCCCAGTGGCACAGCGGTATGTCTGCGGACTTACAA
>NW_013672941.1:38554-40126 GCF_000517525.1 Limulus polyphemus | reverse complement strand
GAAAAGAAACAAGAAGAATGAGAAAAGAAACAAGAAGAGAGATTACAGCAGTTGCAAGAAAACCTGCAACAGTGGCAGCTCGACCAGCAAAATAAACAAGAAGAGAGATTACAGCAGTGGCAAGAAAACTTGCAACAGTGGCAGCTCGAACATCAAAATAAACAAGAAAGATTACAGCAGTTGCTGAAGGAAAAAGAAAAGAAACAAGAAGAACGATAAAATAAAAAAGAAAAGAAACAAGAAGAATGCGAAGAGAGACTACAGCAGTGGCAACTGGAACAAGAAAGGAAACAAGAAGTACAAATGGAAAACATTAGTAAATTTAAAAGCGAATTAGATACATTAAAGGATGAGTTAATGTCTTTTACACAAGGAGGATACATTGACCATCGACTTAATCAGCCCCAGACAATGGCAAGCCCCTTCCAGACCTTGCAGCTAAACCCTAAAGCAGACATCTTCAGTCCTGTTAGAAGTCACATCCCAGATATGAATGTCAGCAATAGGGGTGATCTAGTACGAGGGAAGCCATGGGAAGGCACCGTGGGAAGCATATAGTGCACAATTTGAGCTACTGGCAGAAATGAATGGATGGACAGAGGATTAGAAAGCAGTATATCTGGCAACGAGCTTGAAAGAACAACCACTGGAAATACTTGGACAGTTGTCAGCAGATGACAAGCACAACTATAGAGCACTGGTAGCAGCTCTAGAACTCAGGTACGGAACCCAAAATCAGTCAGAAGTCTACAGGGCTAGGTTTAGGATGAGAGTCCATGCTAAAGGGGAGAGCCTTCAAGAGCTGGCACAGGACTTGGAAAGCATGGCACACAAGGGATACCCAACTGCTCCACTCGATCTTCTCTAATTGTTGCTGAGGGATCAGTTCGTAGATGCCTTGGACAGTCCACAACTTAAGATACAAGTGAAGCAAGCACACCCCTATACCATGCAGGATGCAATGGCCAGAGCTCTCGATTTTGAATCTTACATTAAGTCCAGCACAGAGGTACCAAGGTTGGTACAGTCATCTGGATTCAAGGCCAGAAAAGGTCAGCTTTCAGAGAAGCTTGAGGGACTTTGCTGGCACTGTAACAAACCTGAGCACAAGAGAGCTCAATGTTGGAAACTTCAACACAGGAGAGATGATACAGCAGGAAAGGTTGCTTCCCAGAAAGGCTGTTGGAACTGTGGAGAGCAAGGACATCTGAGGAGCCAGTGTAAGAAAAATACCACCAATAAGTGAGCTTCGGGAAACGAGTAGTGGTTGGTGCTGAGGGACACCCACCAACCTCCATCGTGAAAGTCCCAACAGCTAAGTGTAAAATAGCAAGTACACATAGTATCTACGTGACAGGGAAGCTGGATGGCCAAAGGTGCAACTTTGTCATAGATTCTGCATCTCAGCAAACCCTTGTGAGCATCAAGATGTTAGATCACGAAGGAATACCAGAAGCTGTACAGAAGCTCTGTGGTGTGACAGGACATTATGCAAGGTTGTGAGGACCAGTGTTAGTAACTATTGAGCTCATGGGCATAAAGGACAGATTGAAAGTATACTTGGCTGACATT
>NW_013672941.1:22367-37767 GCF_000517525.1 Limulus polyphemus | reverse complement strand
AACTAACCAGGTGCCATTAAGATAAAGTCAAGCCGACTGAAAGAGTTGATGATGGTGAAGTGGAACCAAATATAGATATCAAAGCAGAACAGGAGAAAGACCAAGATTTGAAGCCAATGATTGATTTTATAAAAGCAAGTGTTCTGTGCCCTCCTTGGGAGAAGGTGTCTAGTCTAAGCCCTGTGACAAAGAACTATTGGGCACAATGGGAACAGTTGAGGCTTGGAGATGGTATTCTTCTCCGGAGATGGGAAACTGAAGATGAGAAAGTGACGACCTGGCAAACGGTTATACCGAGAATGTTATGGGAAGTTGTGTTGCATCAATCCCATGATACTGTAACAGGAGGACATCTCGGAGTTAAGAAAACATTGAGTCACCTACGGCACAGATTTTACTAGATAGGTATGAGACAAGATGTGGAAGAATGGTGCAGAACATGCTGTACATGTTGTGCTAAAAGGGGACCCAAGCATAAGGGCCATGCTCCAATGAAGTTATATCAAGTTGGTGCACCAATGGAAAGAGTAGTCATCGACATTGCTGGTCCTCTGCCCCAAACTCGTGCTGGAAACAAGTACATTTGTGTGGTGATGGATTATTTCACCAAGTGCATTCAGATCAAGGCCGTAACTTTGAATTAGCTGTGTTCCAAGAATGCTGCAAGTTGTTTGGCATCCGAAAGACCAGGACAACGCCACTTCACCCACAGTCTGATGGGATGGTAGAAAAGTGCAACTGGACACTGAGACAGGAATTGACAAAATTTTGTAATAGCCACCAAGATGACTGGGATGTCTTACTCCCTCCACTGTAATGGCCTATAGGACAGCAGAGCATGAAACCACTGGTTACAGTCCAGCAAAGTTGATGTTTTGTCAGGAACTTCGGTTGAGAGTGGAGCAGTTAACAGGATGCCCACCTTATGAAGAGTTGCCTGAGCATGTGTCATAGTTTGTGAAAGTGTTATTGGAAAGGATGGATGACATTCACCATCAAGTGCATTCAAACTTGAAAATGTCTGCTGATTCAATGAAGCTATCTTATGATAAGAGATCTACTGAAGTCAGCTTTGAACCAGGAGACAAGGTGTGGTTGTATAATCCTAGGAAGACCAAAAGGAAGTCTCTTAAGTTGTCTTCTCCATGGGAAGGCCCATATGACATAGTGGGTCGTCTCTCAGACGTGACTTTCCGAATCAAATGTGGTCGGCGAGGTAAGTCAAAGGTGGTGCACGCCAACAGGCTTTGGCGTTATCATGGTCTAGGACATTTCAGTTGGGACGAAGTGAACAAAGGAACAAATGACGCTGCTGAAGAAGTGTCACCTGAAAAAGCCACTGTCGAAGAAGAAACTCTACTCAGTTTTGAGAAGGGAAACGGTGAAGCTCTTGATGAAGTTACTACCACTGATGTGACTGTTATTGACGATAGGACATTTCCTGATGAAGCAGGTGAACCCCATATGAAGCAGAAGCCAATGAGACAGAGACCAGTATGGAAGAAGATACGTCCCGTAAAATTAAGAAACTTTTTTGATTTGTCATTTTGTGTTTGTAATTCTGTACCTTTAATTAAGTTATTGTTAATTGTTATTGGTTTAATGGAAGAGGCTATTGTTCGGGACGAACAATACTAAGGAATTGGCAGTGTTACGATAAAGCAGGTCACGTGACGCTTGTATCACGCCACTTCCTTCTCGAACCTTCATGAAATGTCGGTAGACTACTAGATTGGGGTGGTCTTGTATATGTATATGACCGGCCAAGAAGCAACGAAAGGTAATGGGTAATTGAACTGCTGAGAGAGAATATTGTTGAGCACGTGAGACGTTTGTTGTGAATTATAGCGTTTGTTATAGCGCGACTGTTGTAATTAAGTGTATCGCAAAGTTGTATTCAGAAAGAATAAACTAGTTTTATTTAAGAAAGGACTTGTATCGGTAAAGTTTCTTCGGAAAGAATTTTTACGGAAAATTAACTAACGAATGGAGACGTAACAATATATTTGGATTGATGTGTTGCAACTTTTATTTAGTGGAAAATGAAACAAAAATAGATTGAAAGAGTTAATACTGAGGTAACCAATAAATCTTTGTTAGTTTTTTCAGTATTTTGTATGATTTATAGCTGAAAGTGATGACTACTGTAAATAGCATAGTCTCATAAAACTGTTTATAAACATCAATGTAACTTCATTAAAGACATTGAGAACACTTCATTTTTTTTTGGAAAGTTTACAGCTTAAGAAATGTAATTCTGTGAACTTCTTTAAGCAGAGTAAGTTTGTGACAAGTTCAATGTTTTCTAAGGAGAAACTAAAAACTAGAACTGCCTAATTAGTGGCATTTGTTAACTGATTAATTGAGGTGCTCATTATCAAGTTACATTCTGTTAATTGAATAGTTCATAATCCCTACACCCCATATCAGCACTAAATAAAAATAGTAAGTGTTCTGTCTTCATAACTTTTCCACTACTGCATTACTTAATAAGATATTAATCTTTGTATTTTCTTTCATGTTGTTTTAGTTTTTTCATGTAATTTTTGAATTAACCTTAGTTTCATATCGTAAATTGCTTCTGAAGGCTGCTACTCACATGTTTTGTGAAAAAATATTTTTGTCTAATATTTGCTCTTACCAATGAGGGTAATAATATTGTTTGAATTTAAAACATATCACAATTACAATTAGAAAATAATTAAATAGCCAGTTTTGGTTGGTTTGTAGTTAAGCACAAAGCTATATGATGGGTATCAAAACCTAGTTTCAGAAACACTTATCTCTTTTCATGCTATGGCTTTATCCCAATGAAGTCACTATTTTCTATCCATCTAAGCATTAGTATGAATCTTACCTTGTTTGCTCTAGCATTTATAACCCACTATATTACCCATAGCAATTTAAATCTTGTGATTCTCTCCACCTATATTAATGCAATTCTATCTCTGATTCGTTTATAAGCTTCCCATTATCACTTCGTATTCACCTTCTCTTGATGGAGGAACGTTACAATGATAGTTTTACGTGTTTGCTGCAGGTTTCTATTCAATGTTGAATTGGTAGAGTTATACCTACACTTTAGATTAATTTTTTTTAGATCTTTATTGTACATTTTAAAAAATATTTCTGAGTCGTTTTCGGATATGAATTTACAAGTTTACATTTCTAACACAGTGTTGCCTAGTGCTATTACTCTGCTTCTTCTGGAGTCTAGCATTACCTGGATGGAAGATGTCCAGTGCCCCTCATATGTAGAGAAGTGGAGTCTTAAATGAGGTCTGATGTTTTTTCTCCTGTCAGCTCAGAGGCTGAGCTTACTGGGGATCAGGAGCAGACTGGTGAGAATTTGCACCTTTCTTTGCTCAGACACCTAATCATGAGCCAAGACAGATATTGAACCTCCTGCACCATTTTTACAACTAGTACATCAAATTTGTAATGTTTTGAGAATTTCTCTTGTACCTTTGACCCTTCTTCTTTGTTGGGGGAAAGTCATTCGGCTGATTACCTCATCTTTCCACCTTCGCCAGACATTGCTGTACATGCTAGAGATTTGCTGATCAATTGAGATTGGGTGCTGCCATGCATTGTCCTCCCCATTTATCAGATCAGCATGCTTTAGTTTTCCATTGCTTGGAAAACCCATATTTGGATTCTCAGAGGCTAGATCCTCTTCTTCCTATTTGGAGTTCTAGGCTTGATGACATTGTTTGTCTCAACCAAACTTAAGTTTTCTCAAATTTGTCTGTCCTTTACAACAGTTTTGCGTTTTTTATCTTCTTTGCAACTGATGTCTGAGGTCTATCATAGGTCTTTTGCTCGCTCAATTTTCAGAGGATCTTGCTTTGGTAAGGTTATCAGCTTTTGCTCTCTCTCCTTGGTCTCTTGGCTAGTTTGTTGCTGGGATCTTTTGGAGAGAGATGCTTTTTTTTTGAGGGAGTTTGATGTTTTCTTCAGCCATTAGAGATCTCGGAGAAACTCCTTTTTTTTCAGACATTTGAATTTTGCAGGTATTCCAGATTCCATGGAACCTAGGTTGGATGTGGCTTCCACACTTCTCTTTTGAACCTGGCCTCTCACCTTTCCCACACTTCAACCACACAGTTTCCTGCATCTTCCGTTAGGGTTTCCAGACCTCCTGCATCAATTTCACATTCTATCAGAACACAAGGAAGATTCTGCCCTTATCAGTGGGTATCCTCTGCTCATATGGAGTGCAGATAATGCCATCTGTGACTACCCTATGGGCTTCATTCCTATGGGGGCTTGACTCATGTCATTATGGGAGACCTTCACCACAGATCAGTGAGTCATTTATGTTATCATGAGAGGATTAGTCCTTTCATTTCATTTCTTCTCCTCCATTGTCTCTCATACTGGTTGTCATTCCACTCCCAAAGGAACATCTTACATTCAGACTTTGAGCACAAGCCTTCCAGGATCTTCTGCACAAAGTGGCCATAAAGCACGTCAACTACTCTCTTGAGGGTTTTTATTTTATTCCCTTCTGTTTGTAGTACCAAAGAAGACTGATAATTGGTGACCTGTTATCAACCTTTTTCTCATCTCAATCATTTCCTCCAGCCTCCTCAATTTAAAATGGACTCATTTTTTTTTCCTTCATTGGCACTTTTCACCCGGTCTATGGATTACAAAGTTTAATGTTGCCAATGCCTATCTTCATATTCAGATCACAGAGTCATCAGATCATTATCTCTGTTTTGTGCATGAGAGACAGGTTTTTTCAGTTTTGCGCTGTACCATTCAGCCTTGCATCTGCCCCATACATTTTTTGCTAGATAGTCAGATTCTTTTCGTGTTATCTTCAGTCATTGGCATTCACACTCACCATTATATGGATGACTGGCTTCTTCTCGGTCATTTTTGCTATTTGGCAGAACTTCACACTTGAGCTGTTTTATCCAAAGCTGCAATAGCTGGTTTTGTCATCAAAATGGATAAGTCTATTTTTACTCCCATACAGTACCTTGTCCATTTCGGAGTGTTTTTCAATTCCATTTTCCAACCTTCTCCTCTATGCTTTCCAGTCATGAAACAGGTGGCTGTTCTTCTAATACAGTTTTCTCCTTCTCCACTGGCACATGTGGTTCTATTTCTTTTGGGGATGTAGGCATCCTTAATGCGTTCCCTTCAGTGGTCTTTAGGGTATCAATGGAACATTTACACAAATGCTTCCAGCCTGCTCGATCTTGGCTGATGGCTGGACAGAGACAACATAAAAGTAGGTGTCTCTCCCCCACCTCCAATTCCAGAGGTACATCTTTTCATGGATGCTTCTCCCCAGGGAAGGGGTGCTTGAATAGGAGATATGGAATTCAATGGCCTCTTGACAGAAGAGGAATACTCTCTCCACATCAATCTTTTAAGAGTTTCTAGCAGTTCAACGAGCTATGTATCAGTGTCTCTTATTGTTGCAAGGAAAGTTGGTAATGCTTCACTTGGACAATTCCACAGTGGTCTCATACATTTCCAAACAAAGGAGCACACAATCAAGGTCACTGTGTTTTCAAACATTGAATCTTCTCTTTTGGGCCAACAGTCATCATATTATTCTCCCTGCTTGTCATGTTCAAGATGTGATGAATTTAGTAGGCGAGTAGTTCTCTTGTCCCAACAGAGTTTTCCCATGGAATGGATGCTTTTCTACAAGTATTTCATTGGATCTGCTCTTGTCTTGGGATCAATGCTTTTGCCACACACTGGAATGCTCTGGTCTTGTCCTTCTGGTTGCCTGTACCTCAACCTCTGGCTTTGGGCATAGATGCTCTTAGTCAGAATTGGACGAGTCTTCATCTTTATGTTCCCTCCAATTCGACTGTTATCCAAAATTGTTGCACTGATTCACTCCTCATCTTGTTGAGTTCTTCTGGTGGTGCCACACTGGCCAGCTCAATATCTTCAGGAATGTCAACTTTTTCTGCTTTCTCTCTGGCAATCTCTCTTATGTCAGCCTCATTTTGACATTTTTCATCAGGCAATTACCATTCTTTGACTTTATGCCTGGCCTTTATGCTGTCCGTTGCACGACATCAGGGATTGACCTATTCGGTGACATCTTTATTAATGCGGTTCATTTGGCATTCTTCTTTGGACGTTTATCAATGGAAATGGTTTACTTATCATCAATGGTCTTTCAAACAGGGTTTTAATCCTTCTTGTCCCACTGTGTTGCACGTTTCTCAATTTCTGACATGGTTATTCAACAAAGGTTTGGCACCTTCATCTGTTTTTCTAGGAAACATAAAGTTTTGAGCCCCCAGTTTTGTATTTTTTCTGAAATATTTTTGGGTTATCCTTCAACATCCTTTCCAGATTTCTAATGTTTGCGATTCATATTTACAGGATTCTTTTTTCATTCCACCTATGTCCTGTTGTATCAGATAGCTCCTTTGTAACCAAAACATCAGTGGTTATAGAAAGGGATAAGGCTTTTTCTCCTTGTAATCTTCCCTTCATATCTCATTTTTTTATGATTACTGAGGTCCAGATCATTTTCATTTCTGGTTCAGGGTCTCCAATGTTATGTTGTGTGCATTGAAGAGTTTCAGGGTTCATGTCACCATTTGTTTCTTTTTCCATTGAGATCCTACTGTGTCACTTGACTTATTCCTTGTAACTTTGACAGGTTGAGTTTGTCTGTTGGTTTGTATTGCTTACTCTGGGCTTTCATTAGTGGAGCGGAGACTTCTTCAGGTCTCATCTCATTAAGTTTGATAATTTGATGTCCCTAGTGGCTTGTTTGCATCACCCACTGGAGGAGATTGTCCAGGCTGGTATGTGAACAATGCTTAATACACTTATATCTCACTGTTTACATGAGTTGGTGATTGTGTCCTTGGATGATTTTTAGCTTTCCCCTGTGGCTATTCTCTATGCTTCTGCTAGATTGTGAGAGAGGTGGGTGACTTCATTTTTTGTTTGTATATTTCTATTCTTTTTCAGGGATCCTTTGATATCAGTCAACTGATAAAAAATTTTACTGGTAGCAATGAGCTCAGTTGAGATGGGGTGTTCCATAAGATCACCTCATGGCTTTCTGGGTGATAAAAAATTGTATATACCACTGGACCATCACTTATGGTCTATCATGAGTAAAGCATAAGAGCATTTTGCCAATCCCTGCTGACCCCTGGATTGAATATGTTGGGGTTGATTTGCTTTTCAACATAGGGAACATGGTTCACCTATTGCACTGTCTTCAGAGCATTTTTTATTGGGATTCCACAATGCAAGTTATCCCCCACTTCTTCTAGTGGAGCATGGAAGTCCTTACCACTTCCAATTACCAGTCAGTGGAGTGGTGGACAGAGGTCTATTCCTCCTGTGTGATGCTTGAACTCATTATTCTACTCAAGGAGAACAGAGCAAAGCTGGGTACCCTCCATCCAATAACCACGGATGTTTTTTCCAGATATATGGTGGGAGCAGAACCGGTCTATGCAGGAGTCTCGTCATAGTTCCAGTTCAAAGACAACACTTAACTATCTGTTTGAGTGTAGCCCTTCTTTTCGGTCATTATTTTCATTTAGATTATCATGGAAGAGGGTTCACGACTCCTCATAATTTCACATGCAGAGTGTCAATTCATGTGCCATTGGTTTGACTTAGTTTGTTCCATATCTTCCTTGTAATTCTGGGGGCATAGGTGCTGCCTTGCCTTTCAGGTTAGGGAATTAAGATTTCTGTTCTTA
Organism: Limulus polyphemus; assembly: GCF_000517525.1. NCBI lineage: Eukaryota > Metazoa > Arthropoda > Merostomata > Xiphosura > Limulidae > Limulus > Limulus polyphemus. Next base: position 30,052 of record NW_013672941.1, on the reverse strand, counting down.
ATCCCAGGCTGAGTAATCTCTGTTTCTTCAGGTTTAGTGAAATAAGAAAGGTCTTGTAATTCCAAGTTTGGTTTGTTGCATTTTATGGTTCTTCAGATTGGGATGAGGATTTGTTTACTTTTGTGTTGCAGCTACTATGCCTTGATCTAGATTTGGGTTTACAGCCCTTCAATTCCAATGCCTGGTTGGGGCCTGGACAAATCCTATGAGTTGTGTACGACATTTTATCAAGTGTGGGGGATCTGTACATCAACTGGCTGACTTCCTATAACAAGATACTTCTGGTATTGCAGGAGTGGGCCAGTTCTGGTATAGTTTTCTTCTCACAAAATATTTTTGGTTTTGCCTCTGTGGTTGGTCAGCCTTTACTGCCCAGGAATTAGATTTCTGAACAAAGAGCATACCTGAAATAGTGTGCTATTACTATATCTCAATTTCACAAACCTCTTTTTTACGCTGACACTTTCTGTGAGGATCTTGCCCTCTTTGGTCCCCCCACCTTGTCAATGTAGGATTCTAGCTACAGTGTGAGAGGAGGTAAGTGTGCTTCAGAACTTAAAATTTTCCTATACTGAAAATGTATTTCTGACAATACCTACCTCCTCTCACACTCTCCAGTCCTTCCTTCCCACAATGGCCAGTTTTGGGGTCTGTTAATTTATACAGTCTCAAAAAAATTGAATAGGAAGTAATAACAGGGAGGTTATGTTTGTATTTGGGATAGGGGTGTATTGGCGTAGATGGAAAGAATCACAAGTCTCCAGTCATTTGACTTCTTTATTTCAAACTTTATATATAATCCTGTATGTAGGTAAACTTCTACAGTCATGTGACTTCTCTATTTCAAACTGTATATATATTTCTGTATCTAGGTAAACGTCTCCAGTCATGTGACTTCTTTATTTCAAACTGTATATATAATCCTGTATGTAGGTAAACTTCTACAGTCATGTGACTTCTCTATTTTAAACTGTATATATATTTCTGTATCAAGGTAAACGTCTCCAGTCATGTGACTTCTTTATTTCAAACTGTATATATAATCCTGTATGTAGGTAAACTTCTACAGTCATGTGACTTCTCTATTTCAAACTGTATATATTTTTCTGTATCAAGGTAAACGTCTCCAGTCATGTGACTTCTTTATTTCAAACTGTATATATATTTCTGTATCTAGGTAAATGTCTCCAGTCATGTGACTTCTTTATTTCAAACTGTATATATAATCCTGTATGCTGGTAAACTTCTACAGTCATGTGACTTCTTTATTTCAAACTGTATATATATTCCTGTATCTAGGTAAACTTCTCTAGTCATGTGACTTCTTTATTTTAAACTGTATATATATTTCTGTATCAAGGTAAACTTCTACAGTCATGTGACTTCTTTATTTCAAACTGAATATATAATCCTGTATGTTGGTAAACTTCTCTAGTCATGTGACTTCTTTATTTCAAACTGTATATATATTCCTGTATCTAGGTAAACTTCTCTACTCATGTGACTTCTTTATTTCAAACTGTATATATATACCTGTATCTAGGTAAACTTCTACAGGAAATTACTGTAGCTTTCAAACAGATATAACTTAACAAACAAATTCTTTCCCAATGCACAAATGAATGGAACAGAAACTATATAAAATAAAACAAACTCTTAAACATATGTATATGTTTTACTATTACATACTAGTCTCATTTTTACTACATCTAATGATATTTAAATGTTTTAAAGCAATTTTGAAAGCTGTATTTCATTAATTTATGTCTGAAGCCATGTGATGTAGCACCAAAAGAAAGTTTCAAGCAAAGCCTGTAAAAAAGTTAAGGAAATGTTTGAAAATTGGGATGTAGTTAACATGTTACCAGAGAGATTATAGGTTGTTTGCAAAAATAGTTTTTTCGATTGTGCAGAAAAATTATTTTAAAAAGTAACAAATTGGTTTAATTTATTTACAAGCAAAATTGCTGTTGTACAGAAACGAAAATACAAACTTTTGTTTTCTTCTTCAATTACACCAAATTAATGTCAGAAAATGTTGAAATATAGTTAGACATAATGTGTAAAATTGTTTTTATAGCTTTTTCCTCCAGAATTTCCTGTCTTCAAAATTCAAGCATTATAGTTTAAATTAAAGTACTTTTTGAAACTTTATAAATATTAGCCTATCACTCACTTGTTGCAACAGTACTGTGTAGTGCATTTTTACATACTTGTTTTTCCAAACAATTCAAGTATTGTTTAACATATTGTTACGTCTCTGGTCATTGGCTACTTTTCCATAGAAATTCTTTCCCAGAAACTTCAGCGATACAAGTCCTTTCTTAAATAAAACTAGTTTATTCTTTCTCAATATAACTTTTCAATAAACTTAATTTCCATAGTCACTTTAACTTAAACACACGCTATAATTCAAAATGAACGATTCACAAATGCTTTAATTACTACCGCGCTTGACTCAATTGTCCATGTCTATCTGTCTGCAATTATCTATATATCTATCTATGCTGTCACTTCTCGCCAGTCTTATATATACAAAATAGAGGGCGTATCTATTTGTGAGTGAGTGATACAATAGAACGTGTACCTAACTGTTATGCATGGTGAGTGAGTGATATAATAGAACGTGTACCTAACCTTTATGCGTGATGAGTGAGTGACACAATAGAACATGTAACTGTTATGCATGGTGAGTGAGTGATACAATAGAACGTGTAACTAACCATTATGCACGGTGAGTGAGTGATACATTGAATGTGTACCTAACTATTATGCATGGTGAGTGAGTGATACAATAGAACGTGAACCAAAATGTTATGCATGGTGAGTGAGTGATACAAAAGAACATTTAACTAACCATTGTGCATGATGAGTGAGTGATAGAAGAGAACATTTAACTAACCATTGTTCTTGATTAGTGAGTGATACAAGAAAATGTGTACCTAACTTATGCATGGTGAGTGAGTGATACAATGAATGTGTACCTAACTGTTATGCATTATGAGTGAATGATACAAGAGAACATTTAACTAACCATTATGCACAATGAGTGATTGATACAATAGAACGTGTACCTAACTATTATGCATGATGATTGAGTGATACAATAGAACGTGTACCTAAATGTTATGCATGGTGAGTGATCTGATACAATAGAACGTGAACCTAACTGTTATGCATGATGAGTGAGTGATACAATAGAACGTGTACGTAACTATAATGCATGGAGAGTGAGCGATACAAGAGAACATTTAACTAACCATTATGCATGGTGAGTGAGTGATACAATACGATGTGTACCTAACTGTTATGCATGATGAGTGAGTGATAGAAGAGAACATTTAACTAACCATTGTTCTTGATTAGTGAGTGATTCAAAGAAATGTGTACCTAACTGTTATGCATGATGAGTGAGTGATAGAATAGAACGTGTACTTTACTCTAATGCATGATGAGTGAGTGATACAAGAAAATGTGTACCTAACTTATGCATGGTGAGTGAGTGATACAATGAATGTGTACCTAACTGTTATGCATTATGAGTGAATGATACAAGAGAACATTTAACTAACCATTATGCACAATGAGTGATTGATACAATAGAACGTGTACCTAACTATTATGCATGATGATTGAGTGATACAATAGAACGTGTACCTAAATGTTATGCATGGTGAGTGATCTGATACAATAGAACGTGAACCTAACTGTTATGCATGATGAGTGAGTGATACAATACAACATGTACCTAACCATTATGCATGGTGAGGGAGTGATACAATATAACGTTAACCTAACTGTTATGCATGGTGAGTGATACAATAGAACGTGTACGTAACTATTATGCATGGAGAGTGAGCGATACAAGAGAACATTTAACTAACCATTATGCATGGTGAGTGAGTGATACAATAGGATGTGTACCTAACTGTTATGCATGATGAGTGAGTGATGTAATAGAACATGTACCTAACTATTATGCATAGTGAGCGAGTGATACAATAGAATGTGTACCTAACTGTTATTCATTCTGAGTGAGTGAAACAATAGAACGTGAACCTAACTATTATGCATAATGAGAGAGTGATACAAGAGAACATTTATCTAACCATTATGCATAATGGGTGAGTGATACAAGAAAACGTGTACCTAACTGTTATGCATGGTGAGTAAGTGTACAATAAAACATGTACCTACCTATTATGCATGGTGATTGAGTGTCACAAAAGAATATGTAACTGTTATGCATGGTGAGTGAGTGATGCAATAGAACATGTAACTGTTATGCATGGTGAGTGAGTGATACAATGGAACGTGTACATAACTGTTATGCATGGTGAGTGAGTGATACAATGGAACGTGTACATAACTGTTATGCATGATGAGTGAGTGATACAAGAGAATGTGTACTTAACTGTTATGCATGATGAATGAGTGACACAATAGAACATGTAACTGTTATGCATGGTGAGTGAGTGATGAATAGAACATGTAACTGTTATGCATGGTGAGTGAGTGATACAATGGAACGTGTACATAACTGTTATGCATGGTGAGTGAGTGATACAATAGAATGTCTACCTAACTGTTATGCATGATGAGTGAGTGATACAAGAGAATGTGTACTTAACTGTTATGCATGATGAGTGAGTGATACAAGAGAATGTGTACCTAACTGTTATGCATGATGAGTGAGTGATAGAAGGGAACATTTAACTAAACATTGTTCTTGATGAGTGAGTGATACAAGGAAATGTGTACCTAACTGTTATGCATGATGAGTGAGTGATAGAAGGGAACATTTAACTAACCATTGTTCTTGATGAGTGAGTGATACAAGGAAATGTGTACCTAACTGTTATGCATGGTGAGTAAGTGTACAATAAAACATGTACCTACCTATTATGCATGGTGATTGAGTGTCACAAAAGAATATGTAACTGTTATTCATGGTGAGTGAGTGATACAATAGAACGTGTACCTAACCATTATGCATGGTGAGTGATACAATAGAACGGGAACCTAACTGTTATGCATGGTGAGTGAGTGATACAATACAATATGTACCTTACTATTATGCATGATGAATGAGTGATACAATAGAACATGTACCTGACTATTATACATAGTGAGTGAGTGATACAATAGAACGTGTACCTGTATGTTATGCATGGTGAGTGAGTGATACAAGGAAATGTGTACCTAACTGTTATGCATGGTGAGTGAGTGATACAAGGAAATGTGTACCTAACTGTTAAGCATGATGAGTGAGTGATAGAAGAGAACATTTAACTGACCATTGTTCTTGATGAGTGAGTGAAAGAAGAAAATGTGTACCTAACTGTTATGCATGATGAGTGAGTGATAGAAGAGAACATTTAACTAAACATTGTTCTTGATGAGTGAGTGATACAAGGAAATGTGTACCTAACTGTTATGCATGATGAGTGAGTGATACAAGGAAATGTGTACCTAACTGTTAAGCATGATGAGTGAGTGATAGAAGAGAACATTTAACTGACCATTGTTCTTGATGAGTGAGTGAAAGAAGAAAATGTGTACCTAACTGTTATGCATGATGAGTGAGTGATAGAATAGAATGTGTACCTAACTATTATGCATGGTGAGTGAGTGATATAATAGAACGTGTACCTAACTGTTATGCATGATGAGTGAGTGATACAGTAGAACGTGTACCTAACTATTATGCATGATGAGTGACTGATACAATAGAACATGTACCTAACTGTTATGCATGGTGAGTGAGTGATACAAGAGATCGTGTACCTAACTGTTATGCATGGTGAGTGAGTGATATAATAGAACATGAACCTAACTGTTATGCATGATGAGTGAGTGATATGAGAATGTGTACCTAACTGTTATGCATGGTGAAAGAGTCATAAAAGAGAATGTGTGCCTAACCATTATTCATGATGAGTGAGTGATACAATAGAACATGTACCTAACCATTATGCGTGGTGAGTGAGTGACATAAAAGAACATGTAACTGTTATTCATGGTGAGTGAGTGATACAATAGAACGTGTACCTAACTGTTATGCATGGTGAGTTAGTGATACAGTAGAATGTGTACCTAACCATTATTCATGATGAGTTAGTGATACAATAGAACATGTACTTTTCCATTATGCATTGTGAGTGTGTGATATAATAGAACATGAACCTAAATTTTATGCATGGTGAGTGAGTGATATAATGGAACGTGAACCTAAATTTTATGCATGGTGAGTGAGTGATATAATAGAACGTGTACCTAACTGTTCTGCATGATGAGTGAGTGATACAATAGAACATGTACCTAACCACATGGTATGATCATTGTCTCAACCACACTACACCTAATTTTTTCCAGATTGATTGTGTGAAAGTACTCAGTTGGTAATATACTTTTACACCGATTTCTGCAAAATACTGGGTTTTTTTCCTTCATCCTTTGGTGTTCCCATCCAGATGAAGAGTATACATTGTATCAGGTTAGTGCAGTCTCTCACGATTGTTGGCACACTAGTAAACCCCTACTGTGGGGTATAACACTCCCACAGCTTTCCACTTCAGTCAAATGCTCTGAAAGGAGCCTATGTAGATCTTCCAACTATTGCTAGATCCATCATGACATCAGAGTGGAATTATAGTTATTCTGTGACACTAGCTCCTTCATGACATGAATGTGGAAGTATAGTTCTGTGACACTAGCTCCATCATGACATGAATGTGGAATTATAGTTACTGTGTGAAACTAGGTCCATCATGACATCAATGTGGAATTTTAGCTACTGGGTGACACTAGCTCTAACATGACATGAATGTGAAATTATAGCTATTATGTGACACTAGCCCCATCATGACATCTATGTGGAATTATAGTTATTTTGTGACACTAGCTCCATCATGACATCAATGTGGAATTATAGTTTTTATGTCACACTAACTCCATCATGACATCAACGTTGAATTATAGTTATTGTGTGACACTAGCCCCATCATGACATCTATGTGGAATTATAGTTATTTTGTGACACTAGCTCCATCATGACATCAACGTTGAATTATAATTTGTGTTTACTTGCTCCATCATGTCATCAATGTGGAATTATAGTTACTGTGTGACACTAGCTCCATCATGACATCAGTGTGGAATTGTAGCTACTGTATGACATTAGCACCATAATGACATCCATTTGGAATTATAGTTATTATGTGACACTAGCCCCATCATGACATCTATGTGGAATTATAGTTATTTTGTGACACTAGCTCCATCATGACATCAATGTGGAATTATAGTTTTTATGTCACACTAACTCCATCATGACATCAATGTTGAATTATAATTTGTGTTTCACTAGCTCCATCAATGTGGAATTATAATTTTTATGTCACACTAACTCCATCATGACATCAACATTGAATTATAATTTGTGTTTCACTAGCTCCATCATGACATCAACATTGAATTATAATTTGTGTTTCACTAGCTCCATCATGACATCAACATTGAATTATAATTTGTGTTTCACTAGCTCCATCACGACATTAATGTGGAATTATAGTTTTTATGTGACACTAGCTCCATCATGACATCTATGTGGAATTATAGTTACTGTGTGACACTAGCTCCATTATGACATCTATGTGGAAGTATAGTTATTTTGTGACACTAGC
>NW_013672941.1:20498-21367 GCF_000517525.1 Limulus polyphemus | reverse complement strand
AGTATAGTTATTTTGTGACACTAGCTCCATCATGACATCAATGTGGAATTATAGTTTTTATGTCACACTAACTCCATCATGACATCAACATTGAATTATAATTTGTGTTTCACTAGCTCCATCACGACATTAATGTGGAATTATAGTAATTATGTGACACTAGCTCCATAATGACATCAATGTGGAAGTATAGTTACTGTGTGACACTAGCTCCATCATGACATCAATGTGGAATTGTAGCTACTGTGTGACATTAGCTCTATAATAACATCCATTTGGAATTATAGTCTTTATGTCACACTAACTCCATCATGACATCCATTTGGAATTATAGTCTTTATATCACACTAACTCCATCATGACATCAACGTTGAATTATAATTTGTGTTTCACTAGCTCCATCACGACATTAATGTGAAATTATAGTTACTGTGTGACACTAGCTCCATCATGACATCAATGTGAAATTTTAGCTACTGGGTGACACTAACTCTAACATGACATGAATGTGAAATTACAGTTATTATGTGACACTATCTCCATTATGACATCCATTTGGATATATAGTTATTGTGTGACACTAGGTCCATCATGACATCAATGTGGAATTGTAGCTACTGTGTGACATTATCACCATAATGACATCCATTTGGAATTATAGTTATTATGTGACACTAGCCCCATCATGACATCTATGTGGAATTATAGTTATTTTGTTACACTAGCTCCATCATGACATCTATGTGGAATTATAGTTATTTTGTTACACTAGCCCCATCATGACATCTATGTGGAATTATAGTTATTTTGTTACACTAGCTCCATTATGACATCTATGTGGAATTATAGTTATTTTGTACACTAGCTCC
>NW_013672941.1:18672-20477 GCF_000517525.1 Limulus polyphemus | reverse complement strand
AATGTGGAATTATAGTTTTTATGTCACATTAACTCCATCATGACATCAACATTGAATTATAATTTGTGTTTCACTAGCTCCATCATGACATCAACATTGAATTATAATTTGTGTTTCACTAGCTCCATCATGACATCAACATTGAATTATAATTTGTGTTTCACTAGCTCCATCATGATATTAATGTGGAATTATAATTATTATGTGACACTAGCTCCATAATGACATCAATGTGGAATTATAGTTACTGTGTGACACTAGCTCCATCAAGACATCAATGTGGAATTGTAGCTACTGTGTGACATTAGCACTATAATGACATCCATTTGGAATTATAGTCTTTATGTCACACTAACTCCATAATGACATCAACGTTGAATTATAATTTGTGTTTCACTAGCTCCATCACAACATTAATGTGGAATTATAGTTACTGTGTGACACTAGCTCCATCATGACATCAATGTGGAATTGTAGCTACTGTGTGACATTAGCTCCATCATGACATCAATGTGGAATTGTAGCTACTGTGTGTCATTAGCTCTATAATGACATACATTTGGAATTATAGTTATTATGTGACACTAGCTCCATAATGACATCATTGTGGAATTATAGTTACTGTGTGACACTAGCTCCATCATGACATCAATGTGGAATTGTAGCTACTGTGTGACATTAGCACCATAATGACATCCATTTGGAATTATAGTCTTTATGTCACACTAACTCCATAATGACATCAACGTTGAATTATAATTTGTGTTTCACTAGCTCCATCATGACATTAATGTGAAATTATAGTTATTATGTGACACTAGTTCCATAATGACATCAATGTGGAATTGTAGTTACTGTGTGACACTAGCTCCATCATGACGTCTATGTGGAATTATAGTTATTATGTGACACTATCTCCATAATGACATCAATGTGGAATTATGGTTATTTGCTGACATTAGCTCCATCATGACATTAATATGGAATTGTAGTTATTGTGTGACACTAGCTCCATCATGACATCTATGTGGAAGTATAGTTATTGTGTGACACTAGCTCCATTATGACATCAATATAGAATTAGTTATTATGTGACACTAGCTCCATCATGATATCAATACAGAATTATGGTTATTTTGTGACACTAGCTCCATAATGACATCAATGCAGAATTGTGGTTATTGTGTGACATTAGCTCCTGTATGTGGAGTTATAGTTATTGTTTGAAGAGATAAGAATATTGTTTTGATGTGAACATCCTCTCTACCTAAATATAAATTTCTGATAGATTCTTACCTGTCTGCCCATCTTCCCTCAGTCTACATTATTCTTACCTTGTATAAGAATGAAGTGTAAGTGCTTATTTGGATACTGGATGTGTCACCATATGATGGTTACACCATGTACCAAGGGGGCTTCACATTTAAATATATCTTAAGTCAGAGATAGTTTGAGACTTGTTGTAAAATTTCAAAGGCAGACTTATTGTTATAAAGAAAACCAGTAAATTTTCTTTTTTTTACCCTGCACTCTTTGTTTCAGTGTTACCAGAAAGTTGTAAATCTTTTATTGATGATGGAATTACTGATAATATTCTTTTTTTTCAGACCCAGTCATATGAACTACAAATGAGAGGTTTACTTAGAGTTCAACAATATAATTACGCTTAATAAACACAGACAGACACTCACTGTGGCTCACTACTCGCACTAAGATGCAAGGTTGTGTCACAGAGCTTGCAACCTATCATGTGCATACATGACCAAGTCCTAGAATGTGAGATTTTTCTAGTTATATTAATGTAT
>NW_013672941.1:12788-17900 GCF_000517525.1 Limulus polyphemus | reverse complement strand
AAAGGTAACTTGCCACATGTCATTCTCCTGTAAAGTTACTTAAACTTGACTTGTCACATGTCATTCTCCTGTAAAGTTATATAAACCTATCTTGTCACATGTCACTATCCTGTAAAGTTACTTAAACTTGACTTGCCACATGTCATCTCCTGTAAAGTTACATAAACTTGACTTGTCACACGTAACTCTCCTGTAATGTTACATAAAGTTAACTTGCCACATGTCATTCTCCTGTAAAGTTATTTAAACTTGACTTGTCACATGTCATTCTCCTGTAAATTTACAAAAAATTGACTTGTCACATGTCACTCTCCTGTAAAGTTACTTAAACTCAACTTGCCACATGTAAATCTTCTGTAAAATTACATAAATTTGTCATGTGTCACTCTCCTGTAAAGTTACATAAACTTGACTTGCCACATGTCACTCTACTGTAAAGTTACATAAACCTAACTTGTCACATGTAACATTACTGTAAAGTTACATAAACTTGTTTTGTCACATGTCATTCTCCTGTAAAGTTACATAAACCTAACTTGTCACGTGTCACTCTACTGTAATATTACATAAACTTGTCACGTGTCACTCTTCTGTAAAGTTAGATAAACTTGACTTGTCACATGTCACTCTGTAGTAAAGTATACTGTATTATTTATTTATTGTTACTTTTGTAAATACTGCTGGTTAGAATGTTTAATATACTGAATGTTATTAATTTAACATTTTTATTTGTTAATATACTTTTATTATACAGATTGTTTTCCATTGTTAACTTAATATGTGTATTTAGAACAACCTAAATATTCTAAGCTTGCAGAACCCCCTTCAACATATGTTTTAGATTATAGCTGGAAATATCGTTAGCAGTGAATTTACCCCACTGATAATACAATACCGATTTCCTACTTTGATTTAGTGGTTCTCTATCATAGCTTGTTCTGATTTGAAGTTTATATTAATTGTAGTGTAACTCAAGTTTTTATATACAGATTTCAATTTTATTTGTGGTTCTTACTCACTTTTGTCAGTAAATTCTCCCTTATTGGCTATATTTCTCTGATACAAATCCTCAACTTTGAAATATGACCACTAGATATAAAAAATGATGAAGTAAGTGTGTGTGTGAACATCTTATACATATATGTATTTAATTGCCTGATTTAATTATTACATTGTTCTTTTTACTAAAATTTAATTTCAGAACACATTTGTCTGGGTACAATCAGATGAACCTGGTGATACACAACAAGATGAGATTATTTCTAAGTTGAGTGAGGATGATGATAATGACTCTAAAGATGATGTTTTGAGTGTGACAAAAGGAAAGGAAACACAAGATGATTATCAACAAGCTGGCTGTGGGTCAAAAACTTTCCCTGGTAAATAAAACATCTTCAAAATAATTCATGAAATCATTACTACTGGTTAAGATGAGATAGTGTTATATTTAGTTAAGTGTTAGTTATAATTTGAAGTGAATAAATAAGGTTGTTAAAATTATATATCCTTACATTGCCATGGTTATTAGCTTATTTCCTAATTATTAATTAATTACTGTTTTTAATTATTACTAGACAGTAATTACTAAGTAGTTTAATACTGCATTTCAGCTGCTAATTTACTGCCTTCAGGGGAGTCTTTAGAATTATTTGTTGTGGTGGTGACCAGAGGTTGCTCCTGGTTCTTGTGAGGAAGTATGGTATGCTATCTACTTATCTGAGGTCTTCTCCATAAGGACTTGAACAAACTAACTGTCTGAATGTTCTCAAGAGGTTCAGTGCTGGGGTGACTCTGTTATGTGTTTTAGATTTCCATCACTGATATCTTTCTTTGCTATAATAATTAAACATATAGTTGTAAATGACCCAAAACATCTCGTACCTTGGTTCTGAATCAAGGTTTTTTTTTTCACCTAGACTGTGGATGACCAAGGCTGGTGTTTCAGACATCTTTTTACACTTTGCAATTGGCCCATCATCCATTCATTTTTTTTGCTTTATTTATCAGGATCATTTCTTTGCTTTTTCTTTTCACCTAGACTGTGGATGACCAAGGCTGGTGTTTCAGACATTTTTTTACACTTTGCAATTGGCGCATCATCCATTCATTTTTTTTTGCTTTATTTATCAGGATCATTTCTTTGCTTTTTCTTTTGGCCTTGAGGCTTGAATTTGCTGAGTAATGAAGCCTATTACAACAAGGCCCATGTGTGTTCACAAGCGAGTCATGAGTAGCTCATGTATTACATAATTTGATATGCTAACATGAGCTACATGTTCTCCAAGTTATTTACAACTTGTATAGTGGGAGTATTATTTCGAACAGCATTAAAACAATAAAATTAACGAGAAACAGATGTATACTGTTACTAATAGTAAAGCTATTTAGGATAAGCAAATGTAGTTTCATGTTAAAATTTGAAAAAAAAATAGTAACTTAGATTTGTTCCATTTTTTTTTTTTTGGTGGTTATGAGGTTGGTCAGTTTGACCAATCTTGTATAGATTTAGAGTAGAGAAAATAACAAATAAAATATAAAGTTTTAATGAATAATAGTTTGATTTTTATTGGGGAGGTTTTAGCGATTATGCAAATGAAATTCAAGAACATTCAGGTCAAGAAAGTATTTTTAATCTTAACATTAAAAATCACTTTGCACTCAGAGCAGTCAATATTTTAGTTCCATATATTCATGGAGAAATTTTAGTTATAATACTTCATTAAAAAATTCTGACTTAATGACCACAGAAAGCTTGTGAAAATTCTTGAAGATATACAAAACATATTAGAATTTATAGTATGGACACTATTAAAGTGGATTTGGTGTCACAAGTTGACTATGCCTGTAGTGAGATGGTCAAAATACAAAACCTTTGCAAGGTAAACTGTGCAGTTATCATTCAAAAATGGTGCTGCAACAGTATAATATGTGATTATATTTTAAGGCATCATAGACGTAATTACAGGTGCCATTACTAATTGTGGTTAACAAACCTTACATAGTATCCATTAATATACACATAATAAGCAATAACACTCACTTTTTTTTAATTGATCACCATTTATAATGTATTCTGAAGTTAGTATCACAACCTCTGATATTCTTCCAACTGTTTCCAGTGCCCTTACACAGGCTTCAGGTCGGGGTGGGGGTCTCGACTGAGGTTTTTTCGGCTATAATTTGTTGGGAGATTGATTGTTATATGAGTCAGTCTTCTTTTCCCAATAATGTTGGAAATCCTCCTGAATCTTCTGAACCTGTTCGTGACAAGGAGGATTTTGACAACCTTTTTTCTCTATCTAACTATGCCATGCCTTCCTAAACCTCTCCTACAGAATCTGTTGCTTAACTTAGCTTTTTTGCATATGATTTCTCACATGTGTTTTATCCATTTCCCCGATTGCATATGATCCTGTTTCTTTCTCTTTACATGACACTCCTTCCTTAGAGTACCTTGTTTTCCTTCCTTCTGATATCAGGGCTCATGCTGAGTATTTCGTTTCTCAGTTGAGACGGGGTCCTAGCAGGCCTTGCCCTCTATGGGCTTCTGATCATTATGCTTTGGCTTATCATCAAGTTGATCAACCCTTTCTTGACTCCCAGCAGTTGGAGTAATTTTTGCCTGAAAATCCTATCCGTTTATCTCATGTACAGTTTTCCCTTCTTCGTCTTACCCTTACAGCTCTCCTAAGGTACTCGTCCAATATGCACCTTGTTTCTGAGGCACTCCACCAATCTTCTGAGGTGATTTTGGGGGGGATACCTTTTTCCTCAATACTTCCACTTTGGTGTGATTGTCCTCTTCACAGAATGTAGAACCAAGCTAGTTGAGAAGGTAAATATTTTTACGAATCAATACTGTATTGTTATGTTACGTCTCTGTGTTAGTTTGTTAATTTTCCGTATAATTTATTTCCAATGAAACTTCAGCAATACAAGTCTTTTCTTAAATTAAACTAGTTTATTCTTTCTCAGTTCAACTTTACAATACACTTAATTTCCACAGCCACTTTAAATTAAACACACGCTATAATTCATAACGAATGATTCACGCGCTTTTCTTACGTTGCTACCACGCTTGACACAATTGTCCGTCTCTATATCTGCCTGTCTGCAATTCAGTTGTCGCTGTCACTATATTTGCCAGCTTATATACTATAAGAACGCGAGTCTAGCAAATGCTAGGATGTTCAACAGGTTCTTCGATCTTTCTAGATGCTCATTACGTGTTACCAGCATCACGTGACTTCCACAGTCGTAACACTGCCCCTTCCTTAGTATTGTTCGTCCCAAACAATAGCCACTTAAGTTAAACCAATAGATAATTAACAATAACTTAATTAAATGTACAGAATTTACAAATGCAAAATTCAAATTCAACAAAGGACGTATTTAACAGGACGTATCTTCTTCCGTACTGGTCTATGTCTCGTTGGCTTCTGCTCCACGTAGGTTCATCTGCTCCATCAGGAAATGTCCTATTATCGGTAATAGTCACATCAGTGGTAGTAACTTCATGAAGGGCTTCACTGTTTCCTTTCTCAAAACCGAGTAGAGTTTCTTCTTCGACAGTGGCTTTTTAAGGTGACACGTCTTCAGTGACATCTTTTGTTCCGTTGTTCACTTCATTCCAACTAAAATGTCCTGTACCATGATAACGCCAAAGTCTTTGTTGTTCCCAACCGTCATTTTATCGAAGTTAACTACACACTTCCTCGGTATTAAGTAGTCCAATCCTAATATGCTTTGGTCTTCATGTCAGCCAAGTATGTTTTCTGTCTGTTCTTCATGCCCATGAGCTCAATAGTTAGCCACACTGGTCCCCACAACCTTGCATAATGTCCTGTCACACCACAGAGCTTCTGTACAGCTTCTGGTACTCCTTTGTGATCCAGCACCTTGATACTCACAAGGGTTTGCTGAGATGCAGAATCTATGACAAAGTTGCACCTTTGGCCATCCAGCTTTCCTGTCACGTAGACACTATGTGTACTTGCCATTTTACACTTATCTGTTGGGACTTTCACAATGGGCATTGTTGGGCATCCCTCAGCACCAACCACTACTGGTTTCCCCGAAGCTGACTTATTGGTAGTATTCTTCTTACACTGG
>NW_013672941.1:0-11888 GCF_000517525.1 Limulus polyphemus | reverse complement strand
AATTTGTTATGTATCTACTTGTTTGTTAATTTCCGGTATTGATATAGTATTGTTACGTCTCTGTGTTTGTTTGTTAATTTTCCATATAATTTATTTCCGATGAAATTTCAGCGATACAAGTCTTTTCTTAAATAAAACTAGTTTATTCTTTCTCAACTCAACTTTACAATACACTTAATTTCCACAGCCAATTTAAATTAAACACATGCTATAATTCAAAGCGAATGATTCACGCGCTTTACTTACGTCACTACCGAGCTTGATTCAATTTTCCGCCTCTATATCTGCCTGTCTGCAATTCAGTTGTCGCAATCACCTTATTTGCAGCTTATATACTATAAGAACAAGAGTCTAGGAAATGCTGGGACGTTCGACATGTTCCTCAATCTTTCTAGATGCTCATTACGTGTTACCAGCATCACGTGACTTCCGCTGTCGTAACAGTTATATGTTGATATTGTATTAGCAGATGACAAATTATCATAATTGATCCACATGTTCAAAGTAAGGTTTAGGCCGTGTAAAAGCGCATTGAAGTTGGATTGATATTTGTGAATGAATATGAATAGCATGAATAGTGGCCAAATTGACTGAATTTAAATCATGCATTGGGTTTTACTCATCATTTAATTATTTTGTGTGTGTGTGTGTGTGTCATTAATAACTTTACTCTAATTTCACACCCAATTTTTCTAATGCTCAAAATGACAGTAGATAAACTCTAGTTAATTTCATGTCAATCAGTGTTTTATAGAACAATTTCTCGTGTTTGGGTGCTATACTAAAAAAAGAGGCATAATAATTTCTTAGTTTATATTAAATAGGGCAAGTGTGCAGCCTCTCCCTAAATTTCATGTTTATGTTGCCTTTGATGGTTGAGTAAGTTACCCTATGCACTCTCATTCAACATCATCGATCATCTGCCAATATCTTTATACACTTATAAAAGAAAAATTCAGTTAGGCCCATTTTTGTCAAATGTTGATAATCAAGGGTGCATTTTAAGGGTGCTTGAGGAATTACTAAATACTGCATAACTTTTATGATGATAACACCTGTATACACAGAATTCTCAAAAAAAAAGTTAAATAAATGAAGATTTTTCAAGTTTACTATTTGTTCTGTTTACAACATTATGATACATGGACCTGAAAAAAACATTTTTCATTGAATGATAAAATCACTCACCATACTGTTTTTCAGGTTAGTGGTAAAAATCACCAGCCATACTCTTTTTCAAGTGTGGAAAAAATCACTCACCTGCTATTTTCAACTATGAAAGACTGTTTGATGTGCCATTCTACATTTTATTATGAGTAGTTACACACATGCACATGGTGCTAAACAACAATGGCAGATAAGCATGCAGTGTGTAAGGATGTCTGAAGTTGAAGATGGGAAAATGCATTTTCAGCAATGCTTGGATAGTAATGGCCCCTACTGTCAGTGGTATGAGTGTTATAGACCTAACAAACACAAGGCCTTTTGTAAGGTATGTAAGCGAGTCTTTTAGTGGTTCACTGTAAAGGTAATCCTTGCTGAGTGTAAATGTTCTTTAATTATTTTATAGCAATATCTTTGAGCATGAATTTTTGAAATTGAGATTGTAGGCTATGGAAAAGTACATGAAAAGTGCTTGAAAATTTTCATTGATGTCAAGTGTGAACCCTGGTTTGGCCAATTTTGTTCCACTATGAAAATAATTCACTACTGATCCTTGGGTGGTCCAAGTTTTTCAGAAGGATTTTTCATCCGTT
Organism: Limulus polyphemus; assembly: GCF_000517525.1. NCBI lineage: Eukaryota > Metazoa > Arthropoda > Merostomata > Xiphosura > Limulidae > Limulus > Limulus polyphemus. Next base: position 10,131 of record NW_013672941.1, on the reverse strand, counting down.
TCCTTTCCCTGCCCCTGTTGCCTCCTGCACTGATAAGCTTCCAATTACATCAGGATCTTGCTACTAGTTAGTGTCAATTGACTTCTATCACAGAGAACTATAAAGCCTGTTGGCCAACATTCCCCAATTTTTTACTCCAGGCTTTTTGTGGTTGCCAGGAAAGCCAGGGACTGGTGTCCTGTTATTGATCTGTCCTGCTTCAACCATTTTTTGGATCTTCCCAACTTTACCATGGAATCCTTTCCCATACTATGGTAGCTTTTTCTCCAGGAATGTGGATGACCAAGATAGACATCTAAGCTGCTTATCTCCATATTCCTATTTCTTTTTAGTCCAGATGCTTTCTTCAGTTTGTTCATCCCAGGGTTGTTTACCATTTACACACCTTACTATAGAAGCTTGCTTTAGCACCATATTGCTTTTCGTAGAGTGATAAAAGCCTTTGTCCAACTTCTGCATGCTCGTGGGTTGTGTTTACACCACTACATGGATGACTGGCCTCTGTTAACTCATTATGAACTTGAGTCTTCATGACACAAACATCTGCTACTTTCAGAAGCAACTCATGTGGGTTGGAGAAGTCTATCCTCTTACCTACTCAATATCTTATCCACTTGAGTGTATTTTTCAACACCCACCTCATTCAAGCCGTACCTTCTCCACTTTGTCTATGTTCAATGGAGATTTTAGTTCTCCATGCCCATGCTGCTCCCTCTCTTTCTGCTTGTGAGGTTTTATCAATTTTGGGGACTTGGGCTTCTATGGAAGCACTTATCCACTTGAATCAGGCATATATGCATTTTCTCCACGACCCATGGAATCTTGTTCGGGATCTCATGGACTTCTAAATGCCCATTCTCCTTCCCTTTTAAACAATCTGCATTGATGGTTAAACAAGGACAACACTATCGTGGGTGTACTGCTTCCTCCACCTCATCTGGATTTGTATCTATTCACAGATGCTTCACTTCACGGTTGGGAGCATGGATCAATTGGCAGGAGGCTTATTGTCAATGGTCTCTATCTGAGAGGTCTTCTCATATCAACATCTTAGAGCTTCTGGTGGTAGGACATGCTTTGAATAATTTTCTTCCTATTGTATGGAACTGACTCATCATGATCTGCTTCGACAATTCTACAGTATTAACTTATATCAATCACTAAAGGAGCACCTGTTCTCTTTGTGGCTAAACATTAGGACTCATTTACTGGGCCAACATGTTGGGGATATGTCTCCTTGCATGTCATGTTCCAGGTGCTTTCAACTTTTGTAGCAGATCCCCTTTCCAGGCCAGACAAGGTTTATCACATGGAGTGGTTTCTTGACCCCCAGGTTTTCCAGTGGCTATGCAATCAGTGGGGTATGCCTCATCAGGGTGCATTTGTTACTTTCCTCAACACAATGTTATCTCCTTTTTTTTTTGGTCTCCAGTTCTTCATCCTCTGGCCCTGGTTGTGGATACTCTCAGCCAGGACTTGACCAATGGGTATCTTTATGTTTATCTTCCCATCCTTTTTCCTAGGGTGATTTCAGTCATCCATATGACTCTGTGTCAAGTCCTTCTGATCACTCCTTACTAGCCAGCACAACCTTGGTTTTCTTGTTTCATTCAGCTCCAAACTACCCCTATGTTACCTCTTCCTATCGCTCCATCCATACTCCGTCAACCTTGGTCACCGATCCTTCATACCCTCCAACTTTATGCCTGGCATTTATCAGGTCCCTGGCAAGAAAATCTGGATTGTCTAGGTTTGTCGCTTCACTTTTAGCACGTTCCATTTGCCCTTCCTCTCTTAAGGTTTATTATTGTAAATGGAATGTCTTCTGCCATTGGTCTTGGAGTTGGGATTTTTTCCCTTCTCACCTTAAAGTTCTTTTTCTTACAGATTTCCTCTCCTGGCTGTTTGATCACGGGTCTTCTGTCTCTTCCATAGGTGGTTATCAAGCAGCCTTATCCAACATCTGTCATTTTTCCTGGTACTGTTTGGCATTTTCCTGTCCTACCATCTCCCTATTATTGTGTTCCTTCTGGATCCATTAGACTTTCTCATTGGGCAGTTATTCCAGATTGGAATGTCAATATTGTTTTTTCACTGCTTTACATTATCTCTAGTTGAACCTTTGGCTTCATGTTTCTTGTTTCACCTATCCCTTTTAGCCTGTGGGCATCATTGGTCTGATATCTTTGCCAATGATGTTTTATGTACACTGTTCCATTCCACATATGTTCTCCTTTATTTGGATCGAGCTTTCCTCCCCAAAACCTAGATGGCTCATGAGGGACATTCTTCCTTCTCCCTGATTTCACTTCCATCCATTTCCCACTTTTATTCCCAGTCTGATCCAGATATTCTTCAATGTCCCATTCGTGTTCCTTGTTGTTACATTGCCCAAATGATTTTCATGCTTGGTTCCTGTTCCCTTCTTTTCATTCACTGGCAATAATCCTCTGTATGTGGCTTTTCTCCTCCTACCATTACAAGTTGGATTCAGCAAGTGATTAGACTTACATATTCCTCCATGTCTCTTTCTTTCGAAAATCTGTTCCAGGTATTGTCGCATTAGTTCAGGTACTTTACCTTTTTCCTGGTGTCTCATCTCCATCATTTGTTGGAGGAACTTCTTCAGGCAGACATGTGGACTACATCTGATATATTCATCTCCCACTATCTTCATTGGGTGGCTGTTTCTTCCTTGTTGGGGTATCGTTTTCTGCCTGTTGTCATCCTTCAAACTTCGGTGAGGCTGTGACTGGGTTAAGTTATCTTTTCTATATTACTTTTTCTTTTAGTGGCATGTCCTGTTTAGTTTTGGATCCTGCTCAGTGGTGAGCATTGTCTGTCCAGGTAGGCTACCTATTTCTCAACTCTGCACTGTAGAGCCAAGATGTATACCCATGGCCAATAACACACATTGTCAAGTCGGGGTGTTATACAGCATCACTAGTAAGTTTCCTCACAATACATTTCCTTCATAAATATGCTCATTCTGGATCATACTAACCCATGGACTTACATGGGTAAAGTGGAAGGAGATGGCTGTCCATCCCTACTTTTTCTTTGATTGAATAAATCAGAGGTAATAGGGTTTTATGGTCACTTGCTGCACTGTCTCCAGTGTTGACATTCCTCTGGACTCTCCACAGTGTTTTGTCCCCCCTTGCTCTTCTATTGGAGTATGGGAGTCTTTGCCACTTTACAGTTCCTATCCTCTGGGTTCCAGTCAGGTTGGGTTTGGTATGATTTGAACCTCCACATTGGCACATCCCTTCTGCTGTCAATTGGATGTTGTGTTCCTGGATGTATATTTATGGTTGTGGATTTTCACACGTGTCCCATTTCATAGTTCGATTTGAAAGGTATATGCTTTTGTTCTATTCAACTTGAGGTGAAGATGGTGTGGACTCTCCTCCTACCAGGAATAAGATGTTTTATTCCTGATGTTGCTTGGTTTTGGACTGGAGTTGACTGGCCATGTATGGTCCGACATGCCATTGTGGCACATCCATTTTCGTTTTCCCTACATTCTTGTCTGTGGATGGTTCTTCTTCAGTCATTGATATTCAGGTACATTGTGTTTTGAATTTGCACCCACCTGATTTTTCTCTCCCTTTTTTATTTGTGCTCCCCCCACTTTCCTTCCGTGTATGCAACACCTATTTCTACACTGGGTACTGAGTCTACCTGGTACAGAAGTGGTGCAGTCTCCCACATGTGTTCCTTTCTCAATGGGTATCAAACTCTATGGGTGTTCTTAAGATACTTTCAAGGATAGAACTTTGTATCCCTTGCAATGTGGGATTCTAGCTATACATGTGAGGGGATGTTAGGTACCATATGGGAAGTTATTATTTTCCTATACCGAAAATATATTTCTGATAAATACTCACCTCTTCTCACACGTCCCTTCCTTCCTCCCCATTTAAAACCAATGTTTTCTTTCTGCTTGATCTCAAAGCGATGGTGTGGTAGAATCAAATAGAGGGAGTCACATGCATCGGGATGGTGTGTCCATTCTTATTGGTGGAAGGTTGTCACATCATGATTTACAGAGACAGTAAACCACGTTTATCATGGGGTACATGGGAGTCCAAGGCTTGTGCCATGCAAAAAATAATTTCCATATAGAGGGCAGCACTGAACAAGAATAGCTAGCTATACATGTGAGTAGAGGTAAGTACCTTTTGAAAATATATTTTCAGCATAGGAAAATAATAATGTCTGTTGAGTAACCTACATAAGAATTGTAGAGGCAGTATAATTACTTGTGTAACAAATGTGTGTGTATGTATATGGCAATCTGCATAATAAATTTAGTATACTTTCTATAATAATATTTTCACTTTGGCATTTCTACTTGCTCTTTTTTTATGATAGCAGTTTTTGTTTCAGAGCATACCTAGGTTTAATAATAAAATGATAATACTTGTGAGAATTTGTTGTCTTTGTTAAAACAACTAAGGAAGATAACTAATAATAGTGAACAAAGATGGTTTTATTTATTATATGTAACATATTTTGATTTTAGACACAAAGATTTATGAAGAAATCTTTATTGGACATCAACGAAGAGAACATGAGAGGATACATACTGAGGATAAAAAACACAATTATATAATATGTGGTAAAAAATTTACAAGTGAAAGTCACCAAAGAAGTCATGAGAAGTTGCACTCTGTGAAGAAATCTTATATTTGTTTGGTATGTGGTAAAGGATTTGCATATAAAAGTAACTTAAAATATCATGAGCAGATACACACTGGAGATAAGCCATACAGTTGTACAGTATGTGGTAATAAATGTATAAGTGAAAGTCTCCTAAGAAGTCATGAGAAGTTGCACTCTGTAGAGAAATCTTATATTTGTTCAGTTTGTGGTAAAGGATTTGCATATAAAAGTAACTTAGAGTATCATGAGCAGATACACACTGGAGATAAGCCATACATTTGTGCAATATGTGGCAAAGGATTTGCACATAAAAGTAATTTAAACCATCATGAGCATGTACACACTGGAGAGAAGCCATACAATTGTGCAATATGTGGCAAAGGATTAACTAAAAATGGTCTAAAAATTCACGAGAAGACGCACACTGGTGAGAAGCCATATAGTTGTGTACTATGTGGTAAACAGTTTGTAAGTAAAAGTAACCTGAAGAAACATGACAGGATACATACTGGGGAGAAGCCTAACCATTGTGTTGTATGTGGTAAAGAATTTTTAAGTAAAAGTAACTTGAAGAGTCATGAAAAGATACATACTGGGGAGAAGCCTTACAGTTGTGTATTATGTTTTAAACAATTTGTAAGTAAAAGTAAGTTAAAGATTCATGAGCAGATACACACTGGGGAGAAACCATATAGTTGTGTTGTATGTGGCAAAGAATTTTCAAGTAAAACTGGTCAAACAACTCATGAGAAGATACATGCTGGGGAAAAACCACACTGTTGTTTAGTTTGTGGTAAACATTTTGCAAGTAAAAGTTACTTAACTACTCATGAGAAGATACATACTGGTGAAAAGCCATACATTTGTGTTGTATGTGGTAAAGAATTTTCAAGTAAAACTGGTCTAACAAATCATGAGAAGATACATGCTGGGGAAAAACCATATTTTTGTGTAGTATGTGGTAAACAGTTTGTAAGTAAAAGTTATTTAAAAACACATGAGCAAATACACACTGGGGAAAAACCACAGATTTGTGTTGTATGTGGTAAACATTTTGCAAGTAAAGGTAACCTGAAAAGACATGAGAAGATACACATGGAGGTATCTTAGAGCTGGACAAGTAGATTAGTAACTTTTGACCTAAGGTAACTAATTCATAAAAATTATATCACTATAACTTAAAATCTGAAAGTTTAACAACACCTACATATAACTGCAAAACAGAGAAATGAATACCTTACAATCTTTATATTATTAATTTTTTTAACATGAAAATTATCATTTTATTAATATGAATTTTGGTAGCTTGTATTGAATGTTAATGAACCAAATTGTGTGAAGAACTGTAAAAATTGTTGGTAAGAGCATTTGGTACATATAAATCAACTATAGTTACTTGCAATCAATATTGAAATCAGGCAACTGTATGTTATAAACAAGGTGCTTAGCCTATAACCTGGAGGCCTAATGAGAAGTAATCGCTATAAGAAGAGGAAACTATGCATATTTGGAAAAATAACGTATGAAGCTAAAAAATTGATCGATACTTGATTTGATAAAAATTGTTTTTTGATAATCATGTGCATTGTAGTACAATAATGTTTAGTAACAAAATATTTAAAAGTTCCTATCTATCTAGTCATCTCTCCTGGAAATGTTTCCCATAAAATTATTATTTTGTTTTTCTTTCACCTAATATGACAAATAAACATGTTACAAGGATAGAGAACTGGAAATGTGGGATTGGCATTTTGTAAACATGTTACAATATTGAGTAATGTTATACCCATAACAGTAATACTCTCCCTTTAAGATGTGAAAGTGACAGGTGTTTACTGTATGATGAAAATCTACCTAAATGATTTATTGTTGTGTTAACTCATTTTGTTGGAACCAAGAATTTAGTGTAAGTAACTGTACGTTAATGTTTTTATAAAACTGCAGCCCACCGTGAACATACTCTTGAATAGTTCAAAACTGTAATCTTAGCAAACAACAAAAAACAAAATGTTGGAAATTTGGCCCACCAGACTAAGTGTTGCTGACTAGCATTTTACCTTTCTGTGGTTTTAACCATCTGTACATATACTAGATTAAAGTTACATCTTAATAGTTTAGGTTTTAGTAAAAAAAAAAAAAAATTTTTTTTACTTGTTTAAATATTGTATTCTATTGTATTCTTGTATTCTAATCTAAGGATGGTTTCTGCATGATTGCTAGAGGATCATTTAATAGGATCAAACAGGAAACCTAAATAGTAATCTGTGTCATAAAGTTGATTGAGATTTATACTTGTGTGAGAAAGTAATTAAGTTGGACAGTTTAGTGAAAAACGAACAAAATCTTTATTTACTAACAAAAAGAAAAACTACGTATATACACAGACACTTATACAATTATTTCTACTGGAATAATAAATAGATTATCAGTTTTCTGTGTTTGAAGATCAGTCTGCTTAACTTGTTACAATGAAAACGAAATGAAGCTGAAGAAAAAATAGTTACTGAAATTTTTAAAGTTCCTAAAGTTTTAAAGTTCTCTTGTGAAGGTGGCATTACATGACTGGTCATTCTCTCACATCTTTTGTTTTGGCTATAACATACAGACATCATCCACTGGGCCAGCAAAGGACATTGCAGTCATTTACCTCTCTAACAATAAATCAAAGTATGCTGTAATATCCCCTTGGGCATAGTAGATATTACTTATCATGAAGAACAAAAGCACAAAGGACAATAAAAGGCAAATTTGATGGTTTTATGATTTACATGTTTATGCCCAAACTGCATTAAAATAGACCAACAAAAAACATATATAAATTCTTATATTAGTAAGAGCATATTGTACTTTTCCTTCCTCCTTTGTTTCAGGCTATTTCTCAAGCTCACGATTAATTTTAACTATAAAAACAATAATCTTTAAACTTGTGACATGGTCAGAAAATCATGTTAACTTCCCTTTCCTCCAAAGAACTCTTGCACTCCTCATGGAGAACACTATACTTAACTACAAATTAAAAACAATAGCTAATTTTTAATACAATATAATAAAAGAGCACAACACGTATTTATACTTTAGAACATAATGGAATGCATAATAAAATAGTTTTGAAAACATGTTAACTTTAAAATGAAACTTTACAGGTTAAAATATTACTGAAAATAAAATTTTACTAACATAAAAATACATTACTCTTAAACAATATATTAAGTGCAATAATAAATTTTTAATTGTAATCAAAAATGAGAATAAGAAATTATAGAATAAAATTATAAAATACTATAAGATCTTTTAGCAAAAACATCTTATTAAAATAAACCTTTTAGGAAGAAAATGACTGATTTTATTTATCAAAAAATTAACGAAAAGGCATGTGAGCCGTCAAAGGCCTCATGTACTCCTGTGAATATTGTGAGGATGTCTTCTGATGATCACATCAAAATGGAAATAGTTTACTCCCTATGCAAAACATTGCAATGTTTTTTGATTAACCGTTAGATACCAGTTACATTGCTTTGTGTGATGTGTTTATCCCAGCTGGTCCTCTTAGAATTAACATACTTTGCAAACATTCATTTTGTAGTGTGTTTACTCATTTTGCAAAATCATCAGACTGGGAGTGAAAATGTGAAGTACAAGTCTTAATCATAACTAATGCTTTACACAGTTAAGCAAACATTAGGTTATTTAAATCAACACCCTGGTCTGTATGTCATCTAATTTTTGTAATAGCTAATACGTATGGGTGTGTACTGGTAACCTCTTGCAGTGACATACACTTCACCAGGGCTATCTTCTGCAGAGGAGACTAAACAATTATTTGTTGGAGTTTAGTCTGCTTTGATGGGGGTCTTCCTCTAAGTAGCACATACCATATAGTATTTATGCCATAGCTGAACATCTGAACTTGAATAAGGTCACAAAAATTGTCACCACAAATGTAGGTAATATTTTAGTGCACTGGAATATTTATAAATACTGGGGATTTTCTTGTTGTACAAATCTAGGTACCAGCCATAACACAATCAGAAAATGTTTATGGCAATGGTATAATGCAAATTTACCTGATGCCACACATTATATGTGACCATTCTATGCTCCTCTATTCATTCAAGTCAGCTTTCTGCTGTATGGCAAAAGGCAACCACTATAGATCAGTATCCTTCAGTTTCTCTTCCAGGAGTTCCTTAAATCTTAATTTTGACATTCATCCACAATTAGAATGTCCAACTCCATAGCTTGTCTTTGCTATCTTACCATGTTGGAAGATAGTCAGTCCTTGTTTCTGTGTTAATGACTTGAGGGATGAACTGTGATAAAGAAATTTTTTTAATAGTTGGATGCAATGTGGTATAATCCCAACTGGATTGTCCATTAGACAATTCAACAAAGTATTATCTATCTAAAATACAAGTAATAGTGATATTGTTTTATAAAGACTGTAAGTAATTCCTTGTTTGTACAGTATATGCTACGACATTTTCTACTCTGTTCTACAGCTGTGAGAACTGTGATTCCATTATCTCCAGCAGTGATATTTATCAGAAAGTTGCAGTGTTGTCGTTGATACGTTTGAACTGTAGCATCCACTAAATAGAGCTTTATGAATTAAAATGCTTGGTCACATTCTTCCCTTTATCAATATTTTATCTCGACTTTTTGAGGTCAGACATTGATGTTGCTATCTTAATAAAGTTGCCTACAAATCCTTGGTAATACAGTGCAAAAAGAGAAAATTGCAAACTTCTTGCCAGTCACAGGCAATCTCCCACTGCAGCTGACTTAGCATTTCTATTTATATAAGCGAACATTTCAAAGTTTCACTTTATTTATCTGCTGGAATACTGTTGTCAGGTTTCAGTTTCAAGACTGTTTTTTTATCTGCTGGAATATAGTTGTCAGGTTTCAGTTTCAAGAGTGTTTTATTTATCTGCTGGAATACAGTTGTCAGGTTTCAGTTTCTAGACTGTTTTATTTATCTGCTGGAATACCTTTCTCAGGTTTCAGTTTCTAGACTGTTTTATTTATCTGCTGGAATACCGTTGTCAGGTTTCAGGAATGTTTTATTTATCTGCTGGAATACCGTTCTCAGGTTTCAGGAATGTTTTATTTATCTACTGAAATACCTTTGTCAAGTTTCTGTTTCTAGTCTGTTTTATTTATCTGCTGAAATACCTTTGTCAAGTTTCTGTTTCTACACTGTTTTATTTATCTGCTGGAATATCTTTCTCAGGTTTCAGTTTCTAGACTGTTTTATTTATCTGCTGGAATACCGTTGTCAGGTTTCAGAAATGTTTTATTTATCTGCTGAAATACCTTTGTCGAGTTTCAGTTTCTAGACTGTATTATTTATCTACTGGAATACCATTGTCAGGTTTCAGTTTCTAGACTTTTTTATTTATCTGCTGGAATACCATTGTCAGGTTTCAGTTTCTAGACTTTTTTATTTATCTGCTGGAATAC
>NW_013672940.1:40305-43779 GCF_000517525.1 Limulus polyphemus | reverse complement strand
CACAGTTGCAAATGTAGTGTAATATTTATGTGACATAGGTGCTAATGTTTGATATTTATGTGACATAGGTGCTAATGTTAGAAAGAAGTATTTATGTAGCACAGTTGCAAATGTAGTGTAATATTTATGTGACATAGGTGCTAATGTTTGATATTTATGTGACATAGGTGCTAATGTTAGAAAGAAGTATTTATGTAGCACAGTTGCAAATGTAGTGTAATATTTATGTGACATAGGTGCTAATGTTTGGTATGTATGTAACACAGGTGCTAATGTAAATGCTACCAAGATTCATCAGACTCCACTACACTTAGCTGCTGTGAATGACTACAGTGATGCCGGGAAGCTCTTGTTACAGTTTGGAGCTAATCCATTTGCAACCGACAATCAAGGTCGGACACCTCGAGAATTACTACCTAACTCAATGGGCATATTGTACGAAGAACTCAAAATATGGGAAGGTGTGTAACAAGTGTTTTTATACAATATTTATTTCAAGCTTTTTACAACAAGTTTTTTATTAAATTTGTATATTTATGTAGCTAATGGTAAATTTGTAAAATGTTTTTTGATGCTGTGAAAGTTGTTTTAAAATGTTTTTGTTGCTGCAAAAGTTGTTTTAAAATGTTTTTTGATGCTGTGAAAGTTGTTTTAAAATGTTTTTTGATGCTGTGAAAGTTGTTTTAAAATGTTTTTAATGCTGTGGAAAAACATTTTAAAACAACTTTTGATGAGAAACTAGTTTTGAGCAAAGTATTTTGGTGAATTCCTTCAATTTCATCTGAAATAAAGCAGCAAGAATTCACAGATATAGAAGAGAAACAGCAGGAAAGTTCTTTAGTGTAACATTGATTTGATATGTCTGATGTTTTGGCTGTGTATACGTAGATATGCTGATAGGTTTGAATTATTCTATATTTTACACTAGCCATATCTTTGTTAGTTAAACAACTACTTTCCACATTCATAGTTTTTATCTGTTCTCTGTGAAGATTTATCTGAATATATATTTTGATAAGTATGTTTTCACAAATCTCTTTTAATGTATTGATACATATTGATATGTTATTTCTTATATTGATCAGTATTTTGTTTAATTTATTGGTACATTAAGTATTTTATTTATCACTGTTCTGACACATTGTGTTTGTTTGTTTGTTTCTTGAATTTCGTGCAGTGTAAGACTAGAGGGATGGCAGCTAGTCATCACCATCCACTGCCAATTCTTGGGCTACTCTTTTATCAATGAATAGTGGGATTGACTGTCACATTATAATGCTCCTACGGCTGAAAGGATGAGCAGGTTTGGTGTGACGGAGATTCGAACCCACAACCCACAGATTGAGAGTCATCTGGTCATGCCAGGCCTGACACATTGTGAATGAGCCTTTAGATAAAGTGTACAAGTCAGTGTAGTGTAAGAAGATTTAGTTATTTGTAGAAGAAACTTTGTGGCATTGGATAATATGTTTTAATAAATACTTATTTTATGATTATTCATTTGATTATGTTCTTTGCAGAAATTTATGTCTTCATATTACTTATTTGAATGATTTCCTGGTAGGAATCTATGTCTCCTGGTCATTTATTGGATGAGTTCTCTGTAAGAATTTGTCTCCTGGTCACTTATTGGATGAGTTTCTTGTAGGAATTTGTCTCCTGGTCACTTATTGGATAAATTCCCTGTAGGAATTTGTCTCCTGGTCATTTATTGGATGAGTTCTCTGTAAGAATTTGTCTCCTGGTCACTTATTGGATGAGTTTCTTGTAGGAATTTGTCTCCTGGTTGCTTATTTGCATAATTGTTTCTGGATGTATGACCATTAATTATTTATATGTTGTACTCCAGTTGGATTCACCAAACAAATCTTTTAAATTATTTGATATTTTTCATGTGATGTTTACTATATTGATTGTTTTTCTGTCCAATAATCTCAGGTTGCACACGTTCCTTGCAAGACCTATGTCGTCGCAGGATCAGATCAAGACTTGGTGCTACACGATTACATCAAATGAAACTTTTAGATCTTCCAACTTCAATTCTTGCATTTTTAAATCATACTTATGATTAAATTTAGTTTTCATTTAAATCTATTGTTTATGAGAATGAGTTTTGTCCTAAAACTTTTCATTTCTCTTATGAAATTATATTTATGTAAGTTAATGACCCAAGAAATAAAGTTGATTTTAACTTTGTTAATATTTGTTTTTGTTGTGTAATGCCATAATCTAATTTTAGTTCTGTCACAGTTTCATTGATGGTGTGATAAATATAACAGAAATATTGTTATGTTTTCAAACAAGTGTACTTCTTCTGAAAACTGATTTCTGTAGTAAAGAGACATAAGTTCAGCACCATATAGCTGCTCTACACTATACATGTATGTATTCATTAGTTGTACTCTTTCAACTGTACATTATACAATGAAATTTCTTTCTAAAAACCCTGTAAAACAAGTATTTTTTCATGTGGTGTAAATCTATCAATATATTTGATAAAATTACAGGTACTGAGATTTGGTGTCTTGTAAGAATTGGCCAGTTCCAGGTAATCAATTATTGCTTTCCAGATATTAGATTTAGCCACCAGATATTACCTAGAAATGTCCATTTTATTGATGGATGAACAGTGTAAATATAAATTATTAATAGCACTTTTGTTTTTTATGATGGGATTCAGAGTTATATAAAATACTAGTAAGATAAATAGGATATTACATAGTGAGAAAAACAAAACACTTGTTTAAACCAAATCAATCACTTATTACAACCTTAAAACACAATAGTATTACTCTTGTTTAAACCAAAACAGTCACTTTTTGCAGCCTTAAAAGACAATAGTATTACTCTTGTTTAAACCAAAACAGTCACTTATTGCAGCCATAAAAGACAATAGTATTAACACTTGTTTAAACCAAATCAATCACTTATTACAACCTTAAAACACAATAGTATTACTCTTGTTTAAACCAAAACAGTCACTTTTTGCAGCCTTAAAAGACAATAGTATTACTCTTAGTTATATCAGCATGGACACTTACAAAGCCTATAAAATATATATGTAATTTTAACAATAGTCTATCTGAATGGCCTATTATACATTGATTAACAGTTCTTACATAGAATGCAGCTTCAATCACTATTATTAACAGTTTTTACAAGAGCAACAATTACATGAATACTATTGTCTTTTATGGCTGCAATAAGTGACTGTTTTGGTTTAAACAAGAGTAATACTATTGTCTTTTAAGGTTGTAATAAGTGATTGTTTTGGTTTAAACAAGTGTTAATACTATTGTCTTTTAATGGCTGCAATAAGTGACTGTATTGGTTTAAACAAGAGTAATACTATTGTCTTTTAAGGTTGTAATAAGTGATTGTTTTGGTTTAAACAAGTGTTAATACTATTGTCTTTTAAGGTTGTAATAAGTGATTGTTTTGGTTTAAACAAGTGTTAATACTATTGTCTTTTAA
>NW_013672940.1:37594-39861 GCF_000517525.1 Limulus polyphemus | reverse complement strand
GGTCTTTTAAGGGTTCAATAAGTGGCTGTATTGGTTTAAACAAGAGTAATACTATTGTCTTTTAAGGCTGTAATAAGTGATTGTATTGGTTTAAACAAGAGTAATACTATTGTCTTTTAAGGGTTCAATAAGTGGCTGTATTGGTTTAAACAAGAGTAATACTATTGTTTTTTAACACTGGTGTTTTAACACTAATAAGTGACTGTATTGGTTTAAACAAGAATAATACTATTGTATTTTATGGCTGCAATAAGTGATTGTATTGGTTTAAACAAGAGTAATACTATTGTCTTTTAAGGCTGTAATAAGTGATTGTATTGGTTTAAACAAGAGTAATACTATTGTCTTTTATGGCTGCAATAAGTGACTGTTTTGGTTTAAACAAGAGTAATACTATTAATAGGTCTTTTAAGGGTTCAATAAGTGACTGTTTTGGTTTAAACAAGAGTAATACTATTAATAGGTCTTTTAAGGGTTCAATAAGTGACTGTATTGGTTTAAACAAGAGTAATACTATTGTCTTTTAACACTAGTGTTTTAACACTAATAAGTGACTGTATTGGTTAAATTGTCAGTGTGAAGTTACACTGATCAAGCTATGAAAATGTGAATCTGATGCAGTACGTTAACTTTTCTCACATTCTTATTCAGTGCTGCCCTCTATATACAAAACTTTCAGAAGATCCCAACAGCAAAGAAACCACTTGTGAAGAGATAGTGTGGAAGAGAATACTCTTACCAATGTGGAAGTAATAATGGGGAAGATATCCCCCCCAAAAACCCCTCAGGAGATCAGTGGTGTGCCTCAGAAAGGAGGTGTATGGTGGACAAGTACCGTAGGAGAGCAGTAAGGCAGGAAATCTGGGCTTTGGATAAATGGATAACATTTTCATGGGCAGCCCCCATACAGGTTAAAGTGACTCCAACTGCTGAGAATGAAGAGAAGGTTCATCAACCTGATGGTAAGCCAAAGCCATATGTTCTGAGGCCCATGGAGGGTGAGGCATGCTAGCACCCACTCTCCATTGAGAATCAAAATACTCAGCATGAACCCTGATGTCAGGAGAAGGTGGGAAAAAATACTCTGAGGAAGGGGTATCATGTAATAAGAAAGGAACAGAATCATATAAAATTGGGGAAATGGATAAAATGGAACACACCTGAGAAATCATATCTAAAAAGGTTGAGCTAGGCCTACCATATTCCGCAGTAGAGGCTTGGGTTGGCAGAGTCATACTCAGGTTGAGCTAGGCCTACCATATTCCGCAGTAGAAGCTTGGGAAGGCACAGCATACTCAGGTTGAGCTAGGCCTACCATATTCCGCAGTAGAGACTTGGGAAGGCAGAGCATACTCAGGTGGAGTAAAAAGGTTGTCAAAATCCACCTTGTCACAAACAGGTTTGGCAGGTTCACAAGGATGTGGAGCAATATCGGGAGAAGCCAAAAATTCCTCAGTCGATGTCCATCGACCTGAAACCTGTGTAATTGTGCTAGAAGTAGGTGGAAGAACATCCAATGTGGTAACACGAACTTAGGAATTCATCATAAATGGTGAAGAATTCTAAAAACAAATGAACAAACAAAGGTCAGTTATCGGGTCAAACTAGAGAACTAAACTGTAGTACAATCTTGAAATAAAAAACACGCGAAGGAAAAAACGTCTGCACCAGATCACTGCCTGACAAGGAATGATAGTTCAGTAGAATCAAATAGAGGGAGCCACATGCATCAGGAGGGTATGTCCCACTCCTATTGGTGGAGCGAGAATAGCTATACATATTAGTGGATGACCTATCGGAAATATAGTTTCAGTATGGGAAAATAATAACTTACACTGGTCAGGCTATAAATATGTGGTTATATTTGTTAAGCCAAGCCATGAATACATGGCCAAACCGTAAAAACGTGATTACATTGGTCAAGCTATGAGAACACGTAGTTCTACTCATCAAGCTCTCAATATGTATTTTTTTTTCTTGAAGAAAAAGGTTTGTAGTTGACCTGAGGTTTAGTTTACTAAGCCTTACTAACAATGTTCAGCTGGAAATGTATGTTTTTCACATTGGAAAGGTTCACCGACACAATATTTCCCCAAGCAAATTTCACATTCTCATGACTCAATAATATTAGGTTGTTACATTCCATACCACTTACATTTAACTAATTGTTTGTTTAATACAGTATCATTGGTTCTCCGTCCATCTAAAAGCATTACACCAGTATTAATAGAAAGAACTTACATTTAACTAATTGTTTGTTTAATACA
>NW_013672940.1:34254-36594 GCF_000517525.1 Limulus polyphemus | reverse complement strand
TTACATTTAACTAATTGTTTGTTTAATACAGTATCAATGGTTCTCCGTCCATCTAAAAGCATCACACCAGTATTAAAGAAAGAACTTACATTTAACTAATTGTTTGTTTAATACAGTATCAATGGTTCTCCGTCCATCTAAAAGCATTACACCAGTGTACGTAACTTTATATAATCCTTCCTAAAACCGGCTAGTGACCAACGAAACCCCATAGAGGTGGTCTCGCGCTCACGACATATGCGTCTTGAGGTATGCCAAAGTGTGGAAAGTTATGACTTCACAAATTAGATAGATTTGAAATTTAATAAAGCATTGTGTACTTGCGAAGGTTTCCTTCCTCTGATTGGTAGTTGAAAAGTGTTGGTATAGTACACTAAAAGTTGCTTTATACATTAGGTTGAAATGACGTTATCTGAATAATTGAATATAGTGATACAAATCAAGATCTGATTTAATGAACAGATTAATACAAATTATTTGATGTTAATCAATGAACAGAATACTGAAGAACTGATTTCCAGTGAAAAATATAAATTACAGCAGTTTACAACGATAAAAAAAATTTCTCAAAGAGTTACGTGTGAGACATAATCCAACAAATACAGTGTAGCCATTAATTCAGGAAAGCGATAAACGTAGCTGATAAAGGTATATTGAAGGTAGAAACTGTTAATGAAGCCAAGAAATCCATTCCTTCGTCGTCAAACTCTAAATGTTTGTTTCATATCTTGCTCATAGCTACTTTAAAACGCTATCCTCGCATAGTAGTCCCTAATTTTGAACTAATAGACTAGAGGGAAAGAAGCCAGTCAACAGTACCCACCAGCTAGTCAACAGTATCCACCGTTAACCATAGGGCTACTCTTAGCTAACCAAATAGTAGAATTTGAATCACTTTTATAACGCACCCACTGTCAGAAAGTGCGAGACGCGAACCATAAATATTAGGATTAGACAGAGAGATTTTGGCTCATATGTCGATTTATATAAAAAAATGTCGTAAGAGAAATGATAAAAAAATTAAAACGTCATTACCAGTGTTCAAATCTAACATCATTATCAATGTTCAAATCTAACAGTTAAGTACGTGGTAAAAGCTGAACGTTGTAAATGATTTCCCAAAGGAAAACAGACGATTTTCACACAACCTTAGAGTTGCGCTATGAAATTTGGTTTCAACAATAACGATATTAATATCGAAACATTAAGTGAGGTAAGGAGGGTTATCTGAATGGAAACTATCAATTATAGGATTATCTTGGCTGTATAACTAACTTCCCAACATTTTTACCCTTTTAAAGCTATCTTTATCTCTTTGATAATTGTTCTTTACATTTCTAATAGTTGAGCATTATATTGAACAATATCCAATAATACAATATTATACAACTGCTGGTAAAATTATTTCTTGAAGTTAATCAGGCACTGCAATTTTATGGCTGTAAAATAGGAGCATACTTTGCATATAAATAGTTCAAAATATCATATTTTCAGTGTTTCATTGCACGTGTCAATCCGGACGGAATGTACGATTATCGTAATATCTTTCACGACTAATAGATGGCACTGGCGTTACGCCTTCTTTAACTTCTGCGACAGAGGTATCGCTTGAAAGAGGATTATCACGTTCTTGGCTTTGCGCGGAAGATACCGATGGCTGCTGAGAAACGAGGATACAACTGCCTGTGGCTTGTGAATCCTGCTCAGGACTTGGACCTTCTGAAGAAGACGAGACTGGAAGCTGATTCACGAGCGCATTGTTCGGTACTCTCGACGACAGGTAAGAAAGACGGGCAGCCTCTAGGTCTGTGTACTCGGGTGGGGGAACCCCAAATATCTGTTTAGAATGGAATTCAGTTCATTTAGTGCATTACTTTGTATTGTGATAATAAATATATAGACCTATTTATACTGTCGTGAACGTGTTCTCATTACTGCATTCAAACCTGTTTAATCTAATTTCAAGAACAAGTTTTCTTCATATCACTTGAAATTCGGTACCAGATTGCCCTCAAGTAAACAACTGGGTCAAAAAATTAAGTGACATTTGTATCAAATGTCTACTCACATGCACGTCTTTACCTATATTAACGATTCAGAGTGGTATAATATAGTTACTTTAACGGTTCAGAGTGGTATAATATAGTTACTTTAACGGTTTAAAGTGACACAACATAGTTACTTTAACGGTTCAGAGTGGTATAATATAGTTACTTTAACGGTTCAGAGTGGTATATCATAGTTACTTTAACGGTTTAAAGTGGCACAACATAGTTACTTTAACGGTTTAAAGTGGCACAACATAGTTACTTTAACGGTTTAAAATGATACAATAAATTT
>NW_013672940.1:32840-33685 GCF_000517525.1 Limulus polyphemus | reverse complement strand
GTTACTTTAACGGTTTAAAGTGACACAACATAGTTACTTTAACGGTTTAAAATGGCACAACATAGTTACTTTAACGGTTTAAAATGGCACAACATAGTTACTTTAACGGTTTAAAATGATACAATAAATTTACTTGAACGGTTCAAAGTGACACAGCATAGTTACTTTAACAGTTTAAAATGACACAACATAGTTACTTTAACGATTTAAAATGACACAATATAGTTTCTTGAAGGTTTAAAGTGGCACAACATGGTTACTTTAACGGTTTAAAGTGACACACTATAGTTACTTTAAGGGTTTAAAATGATACAATAAATTTACTTGAACGATTCAAAGTGACACAGCATAGTTACTTTAACGGTTTAAAGTGACACAACATAGTTACTTTAACGATTTAAAATGATACAATAAATTTACTTGAACGGTTCAAAGTGACACAACATGGTTACTTTAACGGTTTAAAATGACACAACATAGTTACTTTAACGGTTTAAAATGACACTATAGTTACTTTAACGGTTTAAAGTGACACAACATAGTTACTTTAACGGTTTAAAGTGGCACAACATAGTTACTTGAACGGTTTAAAATGACACAATATAGTTACTTGAACGGTTTAAAGTGGCACAACATAGTTACTTGAACGGTTCAAAGTGACACAACATAGTTACTTTAACGGTTTAAAGTGACACAACATAGTTACTTTAACGATTTAAAATGATACAATAAATTTACTTGAACGGTTCAAAGTGACACAACATGGTTACTTTAACGGTTCAAAGTGACACAGCATAGTTACTTGAATGGTTTAAAAATGACACAACATAGTTACTTTAACGGTT
>NW_013672940.1:30381-31858 GCF_000517525.1 Limulus polyphemus | reverse complement strand
TAAATATAACATTATGAAGTAAGATTACATGAATAGTACCATTACAATGTGAAGTAAATATAACATTATGAAGTAAGATTACATGAATAGTACCATTACAATGTAAGTAAATATAACATTATGAAGTAAGATTACATGAATAGTACCATTACAATGTGAAGTAAATATAACATTGTGAAGTAAGATTACAGGAACAGTACCATTACAATGTGAAGTAAATATGACATTATGAAGTAAGATTACAGGAACAGTACCATTACAATGTAAAGTAAATATGACATTGTGAAGTAAGATTACATGAATAGTACCATTACAATGTAAAGTAAATATGACATTGTGAAGTAAATATAACATTGTGAAGTAAGATTACAATATAATACCATTACAACGTAAAGTAAATATGATATTATGAAGTAAGATTACAAGAATAGTACCATTACAATGTAAAGTAAATATAACATTATGAAGTAAGATTACAAGAATAGTACCTTTACAACGTAAGATAAATATGACATTGTGAAGTAAGATTACATGAATAGTACCATTACAAAGAGGGGTTGGCTGGGTGGATGCAAGCTCGTGCCTCTATGACCCCAAAGTGCCCCCTTTTTTTTTTAGTCATAAAAATTGTCAACTATTTATAGATATCCTCACTTTCCTTGCTGTGAGTTATTAGGTAGAAAAAATTAGTTTTAAAATGAATGAGATACAGAGACTTGTAGGTCTTTACGATAAAATAATAACAATTGAGATATGCTAGAATGCACTGTTTAGTTTCAGATTTTAAAAGTGTTATACAGAATAAACAAATATCTGTTTCTTTCTTATCACTTTTTTTACCTAATGTCTGCCGGGGGAAACCTACAGTCTCTCTAATCCCCTTTTAAGACTTTTAAAAGTACCCTGTTTTATGATTTTGTCAATTGTTCTCAGTACCGTTGAGAAGAAAGAACGGTATGGAGTATTGAACATGATAATGTCGTAATAAACACCCAATGAAAAAACCTCAAGTACTTTCCTAATAGAACTACATACTTTGAACGCAACCTTCTTGCTTTCGGTAGCGGTATCCATATTCGCACATACACTTGCCATTCGTCGAACAGAAGGCGCCACTTGTCGTACACTGTTCATCCACTTCACAGTTTTCAAACAATGACGCTATAATTACCAACAAAATATGATTTATCTTAACGTGTTTGGTTTAAAGCTTGAAATACGAAGGCATTTTTTCTAAGCATGAAACAGAAAACTATAATTATCATAAAAATAACGTGCAAACGTTAATGGAATGAAGCGATATTGTTACGTAAACAAATCATAGATGCTAAGTTAAGCACGAATCATATTAGCTGAACTATAAGGCTACCGTTTAATACCATGACCTGAACAATCCTAAGACAAACAGTTCAAGATTAAACTACAGCACAAGTTTCTGTCTGACGTCATAGACATCTTCTAAAAGTGTTTTTATTCT
>NW_013672940.1:25589-29445 GCF_000517525.1 Limulus polyphemus | reverse complement strand
AAACAGATATCTGGCCAATATGTTTTATGTCTGCCTCTCTTACAGATTATATCAACCATCCTTTACTGAACTAAAAAACAGATATCTGGCCAGTATGTTTTATGTCTGCCCCTCTTACAGATTATATTAACCATCCTTTACTGACAAACAGATATCTGGCCAGTATGTTATATGTCTGCCTCTCTTACAGATTATATTAACCCTCCTTTACTGAACTAAAAAACAGATATTTGGCCAGTATGTTTTATGTCTGCCTCTCTTACAGATTATATTAACTCTCCTTTACTGATCTAACAAACAGATATGTGGCCAGTATGTATTATGTCTGCTTTTCTTACACATTATTTTAACCCTAATTTACTGAACTAGCAAACTGTTATGTAGCCAGTTGGTTTTATATTTGTCTCGCTTACAGATTCTCTTAATCCTCTTTTACTGACTGACAAACAGATGTATGGCCAATATGTTTTAGTGTCAAAAACAATACATAACAGAAATACCAGTTTAAAAAAGTAATGAATATAATAAAATCATATACTGAAAATACATTCAGGCTATGTTCAAAACTTTCATTATGGTATTATTTTTATTACAAAATATCTTCTTGACTTGTTGTGCCTTTTGTGTATGTTCTCAGTTTGACGCTTTAAGAACCAACAGTAATCTCCCATCATCGCAGGATTCCATCGTCTTTGATATCGCTGTTCCATTGCAGATACCACACTACTTTAATTACACTTGATAACAAAAAAATGTCTACTGGAGAAACTCAAGTGATTCGGGGTAATTTGATGGTTATGATTTCAAAAATATAGTTAGGACTTGTTCATTGCCTTTAGATTTTAAGTTATTATAATATCGCAATAGTTTATCAGCATTATGTGAAATACCATGCAATCAACTCAGTAAAATAGATTTATGTTGTGAAATTAAGTTTACCTGGAGAGTTTAATGGGCAAAAGGCATATATTTTTGGTAACTTCAAACGATGACTGTATTGTATTGGTGTAGAATTCCAAATATATTGTTAATATATGCTATTTGTCCCCTATATAATTGTAGTGAGTTGCACCACTTTTGCTTCATTCCCACGCTCACCTGCTCCGCCCGGGAATCAAGAAACCTTCAGTTTGCTAGAATATTCGAGAAGTCCCTCGATTGAGCATAAAAGAGGCGGAGTTAGACGGCTCTCTCTCAGTTGCTTCGCACTCACTCAGTTGATCACTTTGCCTCGCTCTGTGCACAGTCAAAATAAAGTCCGATCTTTTTCTTCGCATCATACCCACGATACAATCAAATTCTGCAAAACTTAGTTTTTTTTAATCTTTTAAACTCTAGTTTCAGAAAATCATTTGAAATGCTGGCTGCCCCCAGTTCAAGTAAAATGCAAAAATCACCCAAACACTTTCTGCTACATTTGTGGAAAATATATTACAGTTTTAGGAAGGAAAAATAACACACACACATGGTAAAGGTAGCTTACTAACACTATTTTGGGTGTATAATTGGTGATCAAGAAAAACATTGGACTCTACATGTGCGTTGTACACTTTGCACATCTGGCTTTACACAGAGGTCGAATAAGAAGAGAGCAATTATGCCATTTGTACTTCCCATGATATGGCGTGATCCTAAAGATCATCTAACTGACTGTTATTTTCGCATGACTAATGTTTATATATATTCAGAAAAAAAACAATACATTAAATATCCAGATATTGCATCTGCAATGAAAGCAGTGTCTCATGAAGATGGTTTTCCAGTACCACATTCACCAGCAAATTGGAAAACAGAAGAGTTATCCTGCGAAAAAGACAATGAATCATCTTCATTCTTTTCATCTAGTAATTCCATTCCTGTGGCACCTAAACTGCCTCATCTAATCACACAAGATGAGTTAAATGATCTAATTCGTGATTTGCCTCTATCACAGCAGCATGAGGAACTTCTTGGCTCTAGTTTACAGCAATGGAATTTATTAGCTCCAGGAACAAGAGTTTCAGTTTACTGAAGTCGCCATCAAAGTCTTGCTTCTCACAACAGCATGCAAGATACTTTGTGTTCCTGTACAAATGTTGATATACTAGTGGAAGAATTAGGTACTGAACAACATCCTTAACAATGGAGACTTTTTATTAACTAATCTAAAGTTAGTAATAGTTTCAAATATCTGTCTGACAATTTTCTAACAATCAGTGAAGCAAAAATGAAAGAAGATATCTTTGTTGGGCCACAGATCCGAGAAGTGCTGATCGATGATGATTTTGAAACATTATTCAACCAGAAATCATTCAAACCGGTTGTCAAAAACTTTCTTAGGAAATCACAGAGACGAAAACTATGCTGTGATGATTGAGAACTACAGGAAAATGGGGTTTAGGATGCATTTCTTACATTCTCATTTAGACTTCTTTCCAGATGATCTAGGTGCAGTGAGCGATGAGCATGGTGAACGCTTCTACCAAAGTCACATTAACTAGTCACTTATATAACACAAGTACAAACATCAACTAGTCACTTATATAACACACATACATACATCAACTAGTCACTTATATAACACACGTACATACATCAACTAGTCACTTATATAACACATGTACATACATCAACTAGTCACTTATGTAACATATGTACATACATCTATGTAATAACTTTGCAACCTGAAAATCTATACTTTCAGAAAACACCAGAGATAAAGATCCAATTAAATCATCCAAAAACTATTGCTAAAGTAGAGAACCAGTGAATAGCTTAACAACCAAATGTTCTGCTGACTATTCTGATTCTAGCATCAGAAGGACTAGCTCACCAATGATTGAAGTTGTTGCAATGACTTACACACCAAAATGTTGCATTTTAACTTTGGAGTGCAGAAGTTTCACTAACTTCAACACATGATGTCCGTCAACACAACTCATCACGCTAGGCTAAAAGTGCTGCTTTCATAGCGACTGCCATCCATTATAAAACATTCATTCGTATTGTAAAAAAGAAGAGAGGAACCAAGTAAAACATAAAAGTTTGAAAAAATATGGATGTTGAAGGGATGGCAATGCCAAAAAGTACAGAAACAAATGAGGTAGGAATGAATACACAAAACCATACAAAAATCCCTACATAAGTAGCCACTGGGTCAATGTTACAGGCTTATGGGAATTAGCCATTGTAAGACTTTATAACATTATTAAGTTTGAATGCTTTTATTCAAACCTGAATTCATGCAAATGAAAGGAGAGAGAGATCTGGGGTAAACCATAGTTACCAACGTCCTGTTTGGATATGATATCTAGAGAGAGAGACAGAGAGAATCTATCGCAGATGTCCTTCTCACCTTTCTTGTAACATCCAGGAATGAGATAGGAGTCTTGAACGAACACGTGACTGTTAGAACAAGCACACTTTCCAGTCACACACGTTAAAGATGTATCACCACCCGACATCCACTCACACTGCACGTCATTCTGGCAGGGTTCCCCTGGATTGGCTGAAAAAAAAAGTATTTTCCTTGACTGTCGTTATGTTTTTTTTCAATGTTTTCCTAATTTTATTTTACATGAGTTACTAGCGTTACGATAATCACGCAAAGTTGATAATAAACTATTAATAAGAATTTACATTTGCTGATTTTCCCCCTAAGTTTACTTCTAAGACATCTCTGAAATGTTAAAGAATGTCTTAATTTTATCTAGTTTTTAAATTAAAATCATTACTCAATTCTATTTTAAAATGAGCTATATATATATATATACAATGTTTTAATCACAAATCTTTGTGTTATTTTTAGATTCAATGATGATTTTTAATATTTGACATTATATTAATTATTTAAAGTTGTACATGTGTTATATAAGTG
>NW_013672940.1:13959-24730 GCF_000517525.1 Limulus polyphemus | reverse complement strand
TAGATTTTGGATGGTTGGTGTCGTGTTACTTCAGATGTAGAGGTTTTGTTAGGTTTTGGCTGGTTGGTGTCGTGTTACTTCAGATGTAGAGGTTTTGTTAGGTTTTGGCTGGTTGGTGTCGTGTTACTTCAGATGTAGAGGTTTTGTTAGATTTTGGATGGTTGGTGTCGTGTTACTTCAGATGTAGAGGTTTTGTTAGATTTTGGCTGGTTGGTGTCGTGTTAATTCAGATGTAGAGGTTTTGTTATGTTTTGGCTGGTTGGTGTCGTGTTACTTCAGATGTAGAGGCTTTGTTAAATTTTGGATGGTTGGTGTCGTGTTACTTCAGATGTAGAGGTTTTGTTAGATTTTGGATGGTTGGTGTTGTGTGGGAGACAAGAAAAGTAGACGAGTATATTTGAAGATGTATGCAAGAATGGTATGATTACGTAGCCTGTTTCAGAAGCTTTTGTCTGAACCACACCAGTGTAAATTGAGTGAGGGAGAGCGTTAAGTGCGAATGCCAGTGCCTGTGATTGGACGTTCTGCCTCAGATAGGACAGGGACTGTTTTTTTTATTGAGAACATAAGTGATAACAATATACAAAATGACGTGTAATTAACAACAGGTTTTAGAAAACAGAAAAATATGTGATAAAATGATACAACATCATACAGCTTTTACAGTACAAACAGAATGATGATGATTTATACAATGAAAATGAATATGACAAAAAGAAAACATGAAAATTTGTCAATAAAAAACATATCAGGTTTAGCCTATCAGAGGACGAGGTATGTTCTTGGGATTGGAAGGAACAGGAGCGGGAGAAAGAGTTGGTGTAGATGCGTCTCCTGGGATTGGAAGGAGGTCCTGTGAGAACAGGAACGGGAGAAAGAGTTAGTGTAGATGCGGTAAGAGGGGATTTCACATGATGGAGTTGATACAGGATCTGATAGGTCCTGTGAGAACAGGAACGGGAGAAAGAGTTGGTAGTTGTTTAGTATTGTCAGCACCAGGATCTTCACGTCATGACATCAGTGGGGATATTTTATAGGTAACGTTGTGCAGTATTGTTTAGTATTGTCAGCACCAGGATCTTGACGTCATGACATCAGTGAAGCTGTTTTATAGATAACGTTGTGCAGTAGTTGTTTAGTATTGTCAGCACCAGGATCTTGACGTCATGACATCAGTGGGGCTGTTTTATAGGTAACGTTGTGCAGTAGTTGTTTAGTATTACACAGGATTACCAGCACCAGCACCACGATTGGAGTTCCTATAAATCTTGATATATACTTTTATTTTAAAACTGTATAATACTTTTTAAGATACTTAAACTGTATAATACTCCTTTAAGATACTTAAACTGTGTAATACTTTTTTAAGATACTTAAACTGTGTATGTGTGTGTTTTTGTGTATAAGTATATAGATAATTTTTTCCACTGGTGTACTAAGCCTGTTTCCAATATGTTAATTCAAACTACACACGAAGGGCTACATACTTCCAAGTAGATCTGCTTTAGAACACTGTTTTATGGGAATGATAAAAACAAAAAGTACTGAGCATATTTTTAGCTTACCATTAATATACAGTTCAGCCCATTTTTTATAAGTTCTTCCATCAGATGTCGCTTCACATCGGTATTCGCCTTCGTAGAGTTTTGAAGCTTTTTTTATCGTGAGAACACTTACATATCTCAGCTTGTTTGGAAATAGAGATAAGATAAAGAGACTTGTCTTCTCTTCTAAGTTGTCATCTCGAGCAGGAAGGAGAACGTTGTTATTCAGAAACCAAGTAAAATTAACTCGGACGTCCTGGACGCTGGCTACAGCAGAGCAATTGAAGAATACTGAACTTCCTGAGGTAACCCACTGGTACAGTGGACGAACTTCTAGTTTTGAAAAGCCCTCAAAAGTTGCTAAAAGTAATAAAATAATAATATATTATAAATCTGGTAAAATGTAAGACCTTCATTTCAGCAGTATTTTCTAATCTTAAAAGGAAGGAATCCTTTTAGTATCAGGTTGAGACAAAATAACTTTTTACACAAACACATTATTATCTGCTACGTTGAGAAACAATAATGATCTAATACTATCACCAGTATTAAAAGTACCACAAAAATGTAAATATATAGTCCAGTGTTGATATCACCAGTATTAAAAGTATCACAAAAATGTAAATATATAATCCAGTGTTGATATCACCAGTATTAAAAGTACCATAAAAATGTAAATATATAATCCAGTGTTGATATCACCAGTATTAAAAGTACCACAAAAATGTAAATATATAATCCAGTGTTGATATCACCAGTATTAAAAGTACCACAAAAATGTAAATATATAATCCAGTGTTGATATCACCAGTATTAAAAGTACCACAAAAATGTAAATATATAATCCGGTGTTGATATCACCATTATTAAAAGTACCATAAAAATGTAAATATATAATCCAGTGTTGATATCACCAGTATTAAAAGTACCACAAAAATGTAGATATATAATCCAGTATTGATATCACCAGTATTAAAAGTAATAGTGTTGGAGAAATGTAAACATATAATCAGACGTACTCAGACAAACATCAGTATTATATCTATGATTATATTACATACGTAATCAGACAAACATCAATATTATATCTATACTTACATTACATACAAAATCAGACAAACATCAATATTATATCTATGCTTACATTACATACATAATCAGACAAACATCAGTATTATATCTATGCTTACATTACATACAGAATCAGACAAACATCAATATCATATGTATGCTATATTATTTACATAGTAAGACAAACATCAGTATTATATCTATGATTATATTACATACGTAATCAGACAAACATCAATATTATATCCATGATTATATTACATACATAGTAAAAACAAACATAATTATCATATCTATGCTTATATTACATACATAATCAAATGAATATAAATATCAAACCTTCCACCAGTCTCCTGTTTCTGTATTTGTACGTTAAACCAAGTAAAAAATACAAACGAAATGAATTGACATCTACTATTCTAGTATCTATTATGTACCCTGTTGTGGGAGGGCACTTGCCCCTGAAGTACTTTTATGTACCCTGTCGTGGGGGCACTTCCCCCTGGAGTACAGTTTAAGGTAAGACGTAAAGAGAAAGAATATGATAAGATCTATGGTTTTGATATTTAATGCTAATAATGTGGAATTAAAATACATAGTAGAGACGCCTGATATGGACTTTAAAAACAAACAGATAACGTTTAGACCAGCTTAGAACATCATCAGGTTAAGAATGACTTTTTTTTAAGGTGACTATTAACATGAAACCTCCTACACTCTCTCTTCGAAAGCATATCGTTAATTAACGATCACACACACCTTCTGACAACCTTTTATCATACACAAACAACTTCCGAGTACACCCAAACATGGGCAGCGATCACGACCCGATTTCATTCAATCTAAACATTAACACTTCGCACTCGCGTTCTCACAACACTCCAACAGCATTCGACTTCACAAAAGCCGACTTGCTAAGACCCTGATATCAACCTACTTGCAATACTTTCTGCGGCAACACCCATACTGACAATTAATAAATATCTAAACAACATCATTATATAAAACGCCTTCCCCTACTTGCAAAACATTCGACATAAACCATTGGAAACTTACATCAACAATACACTCTCACATACTAGAAAAAAGACGACTCAGAATATTCTTCATTCAAACAAATTACAAAACACTCATCAACAAGCAAAGTCTCCAAATTACAAAACACTCACCAACAGACAAAGTCTCCAAATTACAAAACACTCACCAACAGACAAAGTCTCCAAATTACAAAACACTCACCAACAGACAAAGTCTCCAAATTACAAAACACTCACCAACAGGCAAAGTCTCCAAATTACAAAACACTCATCAACAGGCAAAGTCTCCAAATTACAAAACACTTACCAACAGGCAAAATCTCCAAATTACAAATACACTCATCAACAGGCAAAGTCTCCAAATTACAAAACACTCATCAACAGGCAAAGTCTCCAAATTACAAAACACTCACCAACAGGCAAAGTCTCCAAATTACAAAACACTCACCAACAGACAAAGTCTCCAAATTACAAAACACTCACCAACAGACAAAGTCTCCAAATTACAAATACACTCATCAACAGGCAAAGTCTCCAAATTACAAAACACTCACCAACAGGCAAAGTCTCCAAATTACAAATACACTCATCAACAGACAAAGTCTCCAAATTACAAAACACTCATCAACAGACAAAGTCTCCAAATTACAAAACACTCATCAACAGACAAAGTCTCCAAATTACAAAACACTCATCAACAGGCAAAGTCTCCAAATTACAAAACACTCACCAACAGACAAAGTCTCGAAACACATATATATATAAACTTAATCAAAGAACAACAAAATGCCAAGTGGAAAATTTTCTGCATATCACTGGACAATAACAGGGCCAACCCTGCGCTTTTCTGGCGCAAATTCAAAACAATTTTCAAAGACTCTACACCTCAAGTCCAGCAACTAATCAGACTTAGAACAAGTCATCCACAACCGACAGAAAAAAACAAAAATATTCAGCGAATACTTTAAAACTATCTAGAAATACAAATATTCGATCAAGTACATTACAAAAGTCAACAAACATAACAAAGCCACTTTCAACCCTCACTTCCCGATCTCACTCGACCCGGACCCATCATCCACCAATAACAACATAGATAGGCCCATCACACTCGGTGAAATAAAAATCAACATTAAAAGACTTAAAAACTCTTCCCCAAGCGAGGACGGAGACCGAAAAATCATCCAAAAGAATGCTTCTCACACACCTGTGTGCCGCATATAACCTATCACTAAACTCTGGATACTACTACTCCACAACCTGGAAAACCGCTTTAATAACCCATTAGCCTACTTAACTTCCTCGCCAAACCGTTAGAAAAAATAACAACAGCACGACTCTTACATCACCTGGAAACAAACAAACTACTAACAGGCATACAGAACGCCTCTAGAAAACGCAGACAGACGACGGACTGCCTGGTAAGACTGACCAAATCTGTCTACCGTTGATTCAATCACAATCACGTTAGAGTATCCACCTTCGACGTCAGAAAAGCTTTTGATAGCGTCTGACACAACGGACTACGATACAAACTCATTCCCTTCAACATCCCTAAACCCCTAATACGTTGGATTTCCAGCTTCCTAGCTCATAGAACTACCAGAACTAAAATCAAAAACGATATATCCAGGCCTTTCAAACTGTTAGCAAAAGTCCCACAAGGTTTGGTTTTAAGCCCTCTGCTATACCCCATTCGTAAAGAATATAAACTTTACACTTCTAAACACACACGTGTCTCAATACGTGGACGACATCGCCTTATGGAGCACGTCTCGCGACTCCCCCCCCTTAGCTGTACAAAATATAGTTGTGTCTTACTCAACCCTCTCAAATCACAAGCATTTATCTTCAAGAAAATCCTCAAAAGAAATAAGTTCACAATATACAATATCACACTCAAACTCTACGGAAATACGTTCACAATATACAATATCACACTCAAACTCTACGAAAATACGTTCACAATATACAATATCACACTCAAACTCTACGGAAATACGTTCACAATATACAATATCACACTCAAACTCTACGGAAATACGTTCACAATATACAATATCACACTGAAACTCTACGGAAATACGTTCACAATATACAATATCACACTCAAACTCTACGGAAATACGTTCACAATATACAATATCACACTCAAACTCTACGAGAAATAAGTTCACAATATACAATATCACACTCAAACTCTACGAGAAATACGTTCACAATATACAATATCACACTCAAACTCTACGAGAAATACGTTCACAATATACAATATCACACTCAAACTCTACGAGAAATACGTTCACAATATACAATATCACACTGAAACTCTACGGAAATACGTTCACAATATACAATATCACACTCAAACTCTACGAGAAATAAGTTCACAATATACAATATCACACTCAAACTCTACGAGAAATAAATTCACAATATACAATATCACACTGAAACTCTACGGAAATATGTTCACAATATACAATATCACACTCGAAACTCTACGGAAATACGTTCACAATATACAATATCACACTCAAACTCTACGGAAATACGTTCACAGTATACAATATCACACTCAAACTCTATGAGAAATAAGTTCACAATATACAATATCACACTCAAACTCTACGAGAAATAAGTTCACAATATACAATATCACACTCAAACTCCACGACTCACAAATCAACTTCACTAATTCTATTACTTTCCTAGTCATAATAAATTAACACACCACACTCAAGAGAGCCACTTAAAGATCCAACTACCTAAAAAAATAGGAGGATATGCTAAAGGATGCGACGCCCAATCACTTACCCTAACTTATAAAAAGTATATAAGACCAATCATCCCATCACTTTCAACATGCTCGAAACCTTACAGTCAAAATCAATTAGAATCGCTCACCGCCTACCCATCTATACCTCTTCATCTTACCTAATTAAAACCTTGCCACATCTTGCCAAAAAAAAGCCGATCAACGTAACAATTTTTCAGCAAAATGCTCAAAACTCTCTGAAACCCCGGATTCCTGGGGAAAATACATCTCAGCTTTGAAGTTCTATCACCCAGAGCATACCTGTTCATCGACCCGGAACGTATCTGATCAACAATTCATGTGTTCTTATTCTACCGATTCTCCACGATCAGCTCTCCACCACATCCATCAGTGTCCTGTATGAACTCCATCAGGTGGAATTCCCTCTTACCGCATGTACACCAACTCTTTCTCCCGCTCCTGTTCTCGCAGTACCTATCAGATCCTGTATGAACTCCATCAGGTGGAATTCCCTCTTACCGCATCTACGCTAACTCTTTCTCCAGCTCCTGTTCCTTCCAATCCCAGGAGCCGCATCTACACACGTCATGACATCAGTGGGGCTGTTTTATAGGTAACGTTGTGCAGTAGTTGAAGATCCTGGTGCTGACAATACTAAAACTAAACTGTTGTATTAAGTTCTGTTATTAAAGTGTATTAAGTTCTTATATTAAAGTGTATTAAGTTCTGTTATTAAAGTGTATTAAGTTCTGTTACTAAACTGTTGTGAAAAGTTCTGATTTTAAAGTGTTGTTTAAAGTTATGTTATTAAAGTGTATTAAGTTCTGTTACTAAAGTGTTGTGGAAAGTTCTTATATTAAAGTATATTAAGTTCTGATATCAAAGTGTATTAAGTTCCGATATTAAAGTGTATTAAGTTCTGATACTGAAGTGTTGTAGTGAAACTAAAGATATGTATTAAGTTCTGATATTAAAGTGTATTAAGTTCTGATATTAAAGTATATTAAGTTCTGATATCAAAGTGTATTAAGTTTTGATACTAAACAGTTGTGTAAAGTTTTGATATTAAAGTGTATTAAGTTCTGATATGAAAGTGTATTAAGTTCTGATATTAAAGTGTATTAAGTTCTGATATGAAAGTATATTAAGTTCCGATATTAAAGTGTATTAAGTTCTGATATCAAAGTGTATTAAGTTTTGATATTAAAGTGTATTAAGTTCTGATATGAAAGTATATTAAGTTCTGATATCAAAGTGTATTAAGTTCCGATATTAAAGTGTATTAAGTTCTGATACTGAAGTGTTGTAGTGAAACTAAAGATATGTATTAAGTTCTGATATTAAAGTGTATTAAGTTCTGATATCAAAGTGTATTAAGTTTTGATATTAAAGTGTATTAAGTTCTGATATGAAAGTATATTAAGTTCTGATATCAAAGTGTATTAAGTTCCGATATTAAAGTGTATTAAGTTCTGACGCTCATGTTTTCTATTAATTTCTGGTGCTGTAGTCAGTTTAACGGATGATATCCCACATACCTCTTCTGTAGCAGATACGAATTCCGTAATCGTCTTCGACAAGATCGTGGTGAGGCCTGCAGCGACACCTACTGTCTCTACACTCTGTGGTTGGGGAGGTGTAATTACACTGTAGACTGTTAAAACATTTCTCGCCGTAGTCTTTGTCTGGAAAGTAGTGTTTATCTTAGTAATTCTCTTAGTAACCATTAACACAAATTTCGTGTTTATCTTAGTAATTCTCTTAGTAGCCATTTACGCAAATTTCGTGTTTATCTTAGTAATTCTTTTAGTAACCATTAACACAAATTTTGTGTTTATCTTAGTAATTCTCTTAGTAGCCATTTACGCAAATTTCGTGTTTATCTTAGTAATTCTTTTAGTAACCATTAACACAAATTTCGTGTTTATCTTAGTAATTCTTTGAGTAACCATTAACACAAATTTCGTGTTTATCTTAGTAATTCTCTTAGTAACCATTTACGCAAATTTCGTGTTTACCTTAGTAATTCTTGTAGTAGCCATTAATACAAATTTCGTGTTTATCTTAGTAATTCTTGTAGTAGCCATTAATGCAAATTTCGTGTTTATCTTAGTAATTCTCTTAGTAGCCATTAACACAAAGTTCTGTATAGAATGCACTAGTTTTGTAACAGAAAATACAAGATAATATTTTTAAATTTTTAACATTCTTCAATTAAAAATAAATTAATATTGAAAAAAAAAAGATATAATTATATAACTACATTTCCTAACGTCCGAAAATATATATCGACCAGTGCTAATAGCATCTTTTAGAATAAAATAGAGCGTTTTATAAATAGCGATCATGGTGTTAACTTCATAAACATTAATCACGGTTGTATCCTTTATAAACACTAATCATGGTTGTATCCTTTATAAACGTTAATCAGGGTTGTACTTTCATAAACATTACCCCCCCCCCCAATGGCACAGCGGTATGTCTGCGGACTTACAACGCTAGAAACCGGGTTTTGATACCCGTGGTGGACAGAGCACAGATAGCCCATTGTGTAGCTTTGTGCATAATTACAAACAAATAATTCATAAACATTTATCAGTGTGTCACCTTTATAAGCACTAATCAAGATTGTACTTCTATAAATAATAATCAGGGTTGTACATTTATAAACAATAATCAGGGTTGTACCTTTATAAGCAATAATCAGGATTGTCACCTTTATAAACACTAATCAGGGTGTACAGCTTTATAAACTACTAATCAGGGTGTCACCTTTATAAGCACTAATCAAGATTGTACCTCTACAAATAATAATCAGGGTTGTACATTTATAAACAATAATCAGAGTTGTACATTTATAAACAATAATCAGGGTGTCACCTTTATAAACACTAATCAGGGTGTCAGCTTTATAAACACTAATCAGGGTGTCATCTTTATAAACACTAACCAGAGTTGTACATTCATAAACATTCTGGAAGAGATCCTACCTTCGAGGCACTTCAACTCGGAACGAACTTTCACAAGAACAGGATACTTAGCGACGCACTGACAACGTTTCTCAACACACGTTGTTTTAGAAGTCGCACAATCTAAATCGTTAGTGCATCGTTCGCCTATCGCCGCTTGTTTTCGTTCTGAACAGAAATCATAAGATTACTTACAATGTATAACCTTTTGAGGTATGCATAGAATAATTATTAAAAGTATTAATTACCAAGAGAAATAAATGTAATAATTGAGTAACTTAACTTAATTATCAAAGATTTATGTTCAAAAATATGTAAAACAAATCTCATAAGCTCCAGCTGCAGTTTCGTCAGAATATTAAAGTAAAATAAAAAAGGTAGTGAATAAAATACATCAAAATATTAACAGTATGTATACATGACATCAGTGGGGATATTTTATAGGTAACGTTGTGCAGTACTTGAACAGAACTTAATACACTTTAATATCAGAACTTTCCACAACAGTTTAGTAACAGAACTTAATACACTTTAATATCAGAACTTTACACAACACTTTAGTAACAGAGCTTAATACATTTTAATAACAGAACTTAATACACTTTAATATCAGAACTTTACACAACACTTTAGTAACAGAACTTAATACACTTTAATAACAGAACTTAATACACTTTAGTATCAGAACTTAATACACTTTAATATAAGAACTTAATACACTTTAATACCAGAACTTTACACAACACTTTAATATCAGAACTTAATACACTTTAATATCAGAACTTTCCACAACAGTTTAGTAACAGAACTTAATACACTTTAATATCAGAACTTAATACACTTTAATATCAGAACTTAATACATTTTAATATCATAACTTTTACACAACTCTATAATATCATGTGTTAATTTAACTTCTGCATTTAGACCAGGTATATTAACAGTGTTGAAACTTTGGTATTGGCGCGATAATAGATTTTTGTCCACAAAGAAACTTCTATGATAAAATCATAAGAACAGCGATAACGCCCTCACTCATAATAATTTTATAGATTTTCTTAACCCTTCTTTACTGAACTAAAAAACAGATATCTGGCCAGTATGTTATATGTCTGCCTCTCTTACAGATTATATCAACCATCCTTTACTGAACTAAAAACAGATATCTGGCCAGTATGTTTTATGTCTGCTTCTCTTACAGATTATATCAACCATCCTTTACTGAACTAAAAAACAGATATCTGGCCAGTATGTTATATGTCTGCCTCTCTTACAGATTATATCAACCATCCTTTACTGAACTAAAAAACAGATATCTGGCCAGTATGTTATATGTCTGCCTCTCTTACAGATTCTCTTAACCATTCTTTA
>NW_013672940.1:9930-13193 GCF_000517525.1 Limulus polyphemus | reverse complement strand
GCAAAATCTAACAAAACCTCTACATCTGAAGTAACACGACACCAACCATCCAAAATCTAACAAAACCTCTACACCTGACGCAACAAACACACCAACCAGCAAAATCTAACAAAACCTCTACATCTGAAGCAACACAAACCAACCAGCCAAAATCTAATAAAACCTCTACATCTGAAGTAACACAACACCAACCAGCCAAAATCTAACAAAACCTCTACATCTGACGCAACACAACACCAACCAGCAAAATCTAACAAAACCTTTACACATGAAGCAACAAAACATCAGCCAGCCAAAATCTAACAAAACCTCTACAATTGAAACAACACAATACCAGCCAACTAAAAGCTAACAAAAATTTTAAACATAACATTAGTCACAGTGGTTGTTACTAATTATATATTTTAGTTTGGTGCCTGTTTTTCGGGTGAATCTAGTGTTTACTGTAATGTTATGTTTGGTTATATGTTTTTCCAGGAGTTAATTATTTGGTCACTGATATCTGAGTTGTAAGTTATCCAGCAATGTAGTGTTTTGTTGTTGGTTGTTTAATTGACTTTTGAATTGTTAGTTGGTTTCCCATTGTGTTGTTTGTTGTGGTTTCTGTGTATAATTCTTTCAACGGTTTATTTACAATGTCTGTAACATTTGTTTTTGTGTTTTTACAGTGTGTGGAACACCAAGTGTTTCTGTGTAGTTTACAGTGTGGAATTAAGATGGTTACATTATTTAGAAGTAGGTGATCATAGAAGCTATTAACCATGACAACAAGTGTTTCTGTGTTGTTTACAGTGTGGAATTAAGATGGTTACATTATTTAGAAGTAGGTGATCATAGAGGCTATTAACTATGACAACAAGTGTTTCTGTGTTGTTTACAGTGTGGAATTAAGATGGTTACATTATTTAGAAGTAGGTGATCATAGAAGCTATTAACCATGACAACAAGTGTTTCTGTGTAGTTTACAGTGTGGAATTAAGATGGTTATATTATTTAGAAGTAGGTGATCATAAAGGCTATTAACCATGACAACAAGTGTTTCTGTGTAGTTTACAGTGTGGAATTAAGATGGTTACATTATTTAGAAGTAGGTGATCATAGAAGCTATTAACTATGACAACAAGTGTTTCTGTGTAGTTTACAGTGTGGAATTAAGATGGTTACATTATTTAGAAGTAGGTGATCATAGAGGCTATTAACTATGACAACAAGTGTTTCTATTTTGTTTACAATGTGGAATTATGATTATTTTATTTTATTTAGAAGTAGGTGAGCATACAAGCTATTAACCATGACAACAAGTGTTTCTATTTTGTTTACAGTGTATGGAAGTGATAACTTTTTCATCACAGAATTTTGTCACGAAACATTATTACCAAGAATTCCTAAAAAGTCTAATACTTCAAACTTCTGTATTTCTGATCAATATAAATATATATCATTCACACGAAACATTGTTATTCTTCCAGGAATTGAAACGCTTGAATTATTCATTTATGATGAAAAGACACGTAGTTGTCTAGTATATCTAACTTCTCTAAAGTTATAAATATACACGTTCTCATTGGCGTTTGGTCTGAATAGGTTGAAGTTGTATTTTGATGACCTCAAGCATTAGGGCGAATTGAAATAGAGAATAAAGGTTGATAGCAAAACATAAATGTGTTCAGTAAGTTGACATGAAAACACAAATGTGTTCAGAAAGTTGACATGAAAACACAAATGTGTTCAGTAAGTTGACATGAAAACACAAATGTGTTCAATAGGTTGATATGAAAATATAAATGTATTCATTAGGTAGGTAGGAAAATATGAACGTGTTCAGTAGGTTGGTAGGAAAATATGAACGTGTTCAGTAGGTTGGTAGGAAAATATGAACGTGTTCAGTAGGTTGGTAGGAAATTATGATCGTGTTCAATAGGTTGATAGGAAAATATAAATATATTCAGTAGGTTAACAGGAAAATATAAATGTATTCAGTGGGTTGATTGGAAAATATAAATTTATTCAGTAGGTTGATAGGAAAATATAAATTTATTCAGGGGGTTGATATTAAAACATAAATGTATTCAGTATGTTGATAGAAAAACACAAATGTATCCATTAGGTTGATATTAAAACATAAATGTATTCAGTAGGTTGATAGGAAAATATGAACGTGTTCAGTAGGTTGATAGGAAACTATAAACGTGTTTGTTCAGTATGTTGATAGAAAAACATAAATGTATTCATTAGGTTGCTATGAAAACATAAATATATTCAGCAGGTTGATATGAAAACACAAATATATTCAGCAGGTTGATATGAAAACACAAATGAAAATATCAATGTTTCGTTTTTACAAAATCGCCAAAACAGCTAATTTAAAAATTGAATTGAACATGTGAATTTACTGACACTTATTTTATAACAACTCTTTATTGTAAAAAACATTAGGCCTAATGTTCACGTTAGTATCAATGTTTTAAAACTTTCTTTATTTAGGTTTCAAGCCTGTTCATTTCTTTTTTTTTTTTGTTCTTTCTACTCTTAATTATTTTAGACCTTCTACTTTTCAATACCTTTATATTTTTTTTAGTGTTGACTGTAACGTGATGTGAGTTTTTTTTGTGGGATCTTTTATAGGGAAATTAACATACGTGCAATCTTAGGATTTCCGATAAGTTCAGTATTTTGGAATTATAAAGGGCTGTGTTCAAAGAAATGAATATTTGGAATATTAGGAGAACGAGTTTAAACAAACAAACAATTAACCAACGTGCTTTGTTGTATTTAAACTGTGTTTGTGTTAAGTCCATGAAAAGGACAAAGTTGCTAGTGTAAAGCAGGAAGTATTATTACCGTTAAAATAGAAATATACTGTTTAAATAAAAAAAGAAGCTAAATACGATGCGGAAATAAATAAGGTAAATATTAAATGCAGAAAGTATTTTGAAATACTCGGATACTAAAAAACGTGAATAACTTGAAACAAACGCTACGGGTAGACTTATTATGATATATCTTAACATTATAGATAAAAAAACATTAATAACTTGAAACAAACGTTGCGGGGAGACTTATTATGATATATCCTAGCATTATAGATAAAAAAAACATGAATAACTTGAAACAAACGTTGCGGGGAGACTTATTATGATATATCCTAGCATTATAGATAAAAAACATGAATAACTTGAAACAAACGTTGCGGGGAGACTTATTATGATATATCCTAGCATTATAGATAAAAAACATGAATAACTTGAAACAAACGTTGCGGG
>NW_013672940.1:5991-9254 GCF_000517525.1 Limulus polyphemus | reverse complement strand
GGCTACTTATTTAGTAACTCTCACAATGACATTGTAGAGTTATGTACAAAGTTAGTGATGTCTTGGGCTACTTATTTAGTAACTCTCACAATGACATTGTAGAGTTATGTACAAAGTTAGTGATGTCTTGGGCTACTTATTTAGTAACTCTCACAATGACATTGTAGAGGTTATGTATAAGGTTAGTGATGTCTTGGGCTACTTATTTAGTAACTCTCACAATGACATTGTAGAGTTATGTACAAAGTTAGTGATGTCTTGGGCTACTTATTTAGTAACTCTCACAATGACATTGTAGAGTTATGTACAAAGTTAGTGATGTCTTGGGCTACTTATTTAGTAACTCTCACAATGACATTGTAGAGTTATGTACAAAGTTAGTGATGTCTTGGGCTACTTATTTAGTAACTCTCACAATGCCATTGTAGAGATATGTACAAAGTCAGTGATGTCTTGGGCTGCTTATTTAGTAACTCTCACAATGACATTTTAAAGCTGAGTACACGGTTAGGAATGTTTTAGGCTACTTACTTATTAACCCTCAGATTGACATTGTAGAGCTATATACAAGGGTAGTGATGTCTTAGGCTACTTACTTAGTAACCCTCACAATGACACTAGAGTTGTAGGCAAAGGTAGTGGTCCTCACAAAATCACAATGATTTTTATAATAGGTGTCGTAATTCTCTGTAGTGCAGAATACTAAAAGTAAATAGTGTTTTTTAAGAGCAATGTTTTAGTTTTCATGCAACTCCTAAAACAGTTTCTTCAGTCGTCGATCACAGTTAAGTGTTATGGCACTAATCACTCACCAGAACACAAACTGAGTTTATGGGTCAGAAGATTCTCTTTCATAACCATATTTTTCACTTTACGAATGAGAAGGCTTTTCTGGCTTGGGGTGTGATTTGCTGTCCTAAAATATCTGCTGTGCGAATTCTTCTGGTTTATTGGAAAAGGTTTTTTTTTGTTTTTCTTAAGGATTTAACAACTTCATTGTACAAATATCTTTACACGGAAAACTATGTGACATAGTTATTTAGCTATAAATCTAACCGTGGGCACGTTACTTTATCGTGTGATCGGGAACTTGCCATGAACCAAATATATTTGTTCTAAACACGCCGCTCATGGCGCCACGTCTCACATTTACGGTGACACGTCACTGTATTAGCATATGCAAATTATTATTAAATGTGTAGCTATTTTAATACTTATATACAAATAGAAGCTGGTTTTAATGCGAATACGAAGACGTATACACTTCTTGGTTGATTGCCAAATATTTTGTTCAATACTATTTTGCATTTGCTTAATGTACTTGATAACTTAAACCTTCTTAAGTTTATTGGTTAGGGTTACTTATGAGTAATGTTACAGCCCCCTGGAATTAAGCTTCGAAATATACAAGTTAATTTGAATAAACTAACACTATTAATTGTTTTATAATCGGTGGGCTATTCTCCTCACAAGTGCCGTTTTTCTAAACTATTAATTGACAAATGATTATCTGTATTTGAGAGAGAGTGTGTGTGTTTGTGTGTATGTATCCTGGACTTGTTTTCAACAAATCTGGCATGTATTCTTAAGGACTTCCAGAGAGTGACATAGGGGTGGTTGAAGTTCGGATATGACACCCCTATATCACAACCTGGAGACATTTATACCTTCCACGTGCGTTGAATGGGTACGCCGTAAGAAAAAAACTTACAAATACAACGTTAAAAAGTTAAACACATTGTATGGTTATAAAATAACAACCTTAAACATATTGTATGTAACAAAATAACAACCTTAATTACATTTTATGGTAAAAAATAACAACCTTAATCACATTGTATGGTAACAAAATAACAACCTTAATTACATTGTATGGTAACAAAATAACAACCTTAAACACATTGTATGGTAACAAAATAACAACCTTAAACAAAATGGTGCTACGGTTGTGTGCCTGTTTTTTTATGAATATAACTACTTAACAAAATGGTGTTATTTATAAAAGTCACTACCCGAACTAAATCGTGTATGTTTGTGTACTTTTCTATTCTTGGATCAATGAGATAAAATACAATATATATATATAAGGCAGGGAATACGTTATCACTATGGACTTTAGGCTTCAATCTGTGGTAAGATCAAGCAGTCGTCATGATAAAGCTGTTTTCTTTGTAAGTCACAACATTCATATCTATCTAACCATATACGGAGGCCAACAACGTTTCATAAAGACGTGTTAGTTTCGAAACTCGCGATAATAAAAACAAACATTTAAATAGAACGTTTACATTTACTCGTCCTTCTCGCGAACTGCAATAAGATAAAGAATTAATTGAACAGAAAAAAATAACGGGGAAATTGGTAATGTAAAAGATCCTCTGCGTTTCGCTGAATTCTCAACACATTGCTGCACTTTTTTTCTGTGTATTATTACGCAATTCAAGCGAAGACAGTTAATTCTCGAAAACCACAACAACCTGTATTGTTGACTGTCTAAATGCTAACTGGAATATTTTGTAACTAAAGGAATAGGTCTTATACTTTCAAGCTGTCCCTCAGATTTTCTTTTACAGAGAACTAATGTTAAGTTTTAGTTTATTAAATACCAAATTGGGTGGATATGAGGGGTGTTAACCTCCGTAGTTTTTAGAATAAAAAATGCTACAACGGAGACAAACTAGGTGGATATAGCAGATGTTAACCTCCGTAATTGTTACAATGCAAACAACGTTACAACAGAAACAAACTAGGTGGATATAACAGGTGTTGATATAGTGGATGTTAACCACCGTAGTTGTTACAATGTAAACAACGTTACAACAGAGATAAACTAGGTGGATATAACTGGTGTTGATATAGTGGATGTTAACCACCGTAGTTGTTACAATGTAAACAACGTTACAACAGAAACAAACTAGGTGGATATAACAGGTATTGATATAGTGGATGTTAACCACCGTAGTTGTTACAATGCAAACAACGTTACAACAGAGACAAACTAGGTGGATATAACAGGTGTTGATATAGTGGATGTTAACCTCAGTATTGACCTCGCTAGTTTATAACGAACAAAATAAACGATATAATCATGAATCAAAATAAACAAACCTCACACAGCATGAATCACAATAAACAAACATCACACAGCATGAATCACAATAAACAAACATCACACAGCATGAATCAATAAACAAACAACACACAGCATGAATCACAATAAATAAACATCACACAGCATGAATCAATAAACAAACAACTTACAC
>NW_013672940.1:0-5096 GCF_000517525.1 Limulus polyphemus | reverse complement strand
CACACAGCATGAATCACAATAAACAAACATCACACAGCATGAATCACAATAAACAAACATCACACAGCATGAATCACAATAAACAAACATCACACAGCATTTAATCACAATAAACAAACATCACACAGCATGGATCACAATAAATAAACATCACACAGCATGAATCACAATAAACAAACATCATACAGCATGAATCACAATAAATAAACATCATACAGCATGAATCAATAAACAAACATCACACAGCATGAATCACAATAAATAAACATCACACAGCATGAATCAATAAACAAACATTACACAGCATGAATCAATAAACAAACATCACACCAGCATGAATCACAATAAACAAACATCATACAGCATGAATCAATAAACAAACAACACACAGCATGAATCACAATAAATAAACATCACACAGCATGAATCAATAAACAAACATTACACAGCATGAATCAATAAACAAACATCACACAGCATGGATATAGATACGCCTATGATTTTTATATGGATTTTAAATTTAGTTTTTTTCAGACAGTTAATCAAATAACTTTAACTGTTTATTAAAACTGTTACAGTTTTAAAAAGGTAATTGGAAAGACATTTCTAGCTTTAGTGTTTTTGTTTTTATTAAGACAAGTTAAGTAAAGATAGCTATCTCATTTATATTGCATTAATAAGATTATATCAACATATTGGCTAAGACTTTTCTACGGCTTCATGAGCGTTGTATAATTTACATACGGTTAATTAAATTATAAATATTGGCTTTCAAGCGCCACCAGGTTGCAGCAACGTTGCCGACAGAAGAAACTTAATCATGTAATGAAGAAAACTAATTTTGTATTTTGTTCACCAAATATCATCGTTCCTATAATAAATAAACATATTAAACATAAATTTAATCTTGTATTTTGTTCACCAAATATCATCGTTCTTATAATAAATAGCCATATTAAACATAAATTTAATCTTTGTATTTTGTTCACCAAATATCATCGTTCCTATAATAAATAAACATATTAAACATAAATTTAATCTTGTATTTTGTTCACCAAATATCATCGTTCTTATAATAAATAGCCATATTAAACATAAATTTAATCTTGTATTTTGTTCACCAAATATCATCATTCTTATAATAAATAAACATATTAAACATAAATTTAATCTTGTATTTTGTTCACCAAATATCATCGTTCTTATAATAAATAGCCATATTAAACATAAATTTAATCTTTGTATTTTGTTCACCAAATATCATCGTTCCTATAATAAATAAACATATTAAACATAAATTTAATCTTGTATTTTGTTCACCAAATATCATCGTTCTTATAATAAATAGCCATATTAAACATAAATTGAATCTTTTGTAAAAATGAGTTGTTTTATATTTCCTTTCCACACGAACGATTTTGAGACTATTAAAAAATCTGATTCGCTCTTTGTTCTCTAACCTAATTGTGTATTTCTTATTCAAACAGCGCGGGAAATCGGTCTGAAAAGAAAGTCTTTACTCCCTCAAGTAAGTTCGTTGTTTAAAATGAATAATTTATTAAAGTCGAGACTAGCCCTATCATCATGAGACGAATTACAGGTAGGAACTATCAAAAAACTCAATTTCCCACGTTACAAAAATGAACTTTTCTCCTATTGCGCTACAACCTGGAGTTAGCTAAAAACAACAAACAAATAAACTAGAGGCGTGTTTCAACTTTTATGTAGAACTCTGCGAAAAGAAAATAATATTAACTGTAAATGTGTTGGAAGACAAAGATTTCATAAACTTGTACTGGTACTCTTTACGATAACAAACTC
The DNA here is from genome assembly GCF_000517525.1 of Limulus polyphemus. Taxonomy (NCBI): domain Eukaryota; kingdom Metazoa; phylum Arthropoda; class Merostomata; order Xiphosura; family Limulidae; genus Limulus; species Limulus polyphemus. The sequence goes on along the minus strand of NW_013672940.1, from coordinate 3,275 downwards.
CACATGCTGAGGCTGAATACAAGAAGGTTAGTAGGGCATTGGTGCATTAGTACACGCGTTTAAACCAAAACAACAATAAAACATCTAGACACTCCAGTCGTACAGATGGAATTCTGAAACGAACTACAGCTGGAATAATACATTACATTAACGTTTGAAACTGTTAATATAGACTAGAAGTATGTTTTATTTCTGAACAGTGGAGAAAGAATTTCGCTGGCTAACAACTGTCGTCTGATAGTATGTTTTATTTCTGTACAGTGGAGAAAGAATTTCGCTGGCTAACAACTGTCGTCTGGTAGTATGTTTTATTTCTGAACAGTGGAGAAAGAATTTCGCTGGCTAACAACTGTCGTCTGGTAGTATGTTTTATTTCTGAACAGTGGAGAAAGAATTTGCGGAAATTCTTTCTCCACTGTTCAGAAATAAAACATACTACCAGACGACAGTTGTTAGCCAATTGGCTGACAACTGTCTGCAGAACCTCGTTACGTTTGATAATACTGTGCTTCAGCTTAAGTTGACAAAATTTTAAGATCCATTTATTTCATAGAGTATAATTATATATATAAACACAAAAATAAAGGGTTTATCCGCATAAAGATCTAATCAAAACAAGTATAAAAACAGCCAAGTCAGAATAAAGGGGTCGATGAAATTAAAAGGTGATCAAAACATTACACATATACCAAAACAGCCAAGTCAGAATAAAGGGGTCAGTCATATAAATATGTGGTATTAAAAAGCAGGATTGTAGATCATGAAATAGTAATTTATGTATCTAGATATTATGTACGTGGAGACGAACAGTTCTGTCTATTTATGGATCTATTAGGCAAACAGTAATACTTTTTTTTCCTATTTTAAAACGTTAAATGCTTTTTTCTTGTGATTCAAATCAGCGAGAGTTTGTATTATACACGTTTTAATGTAGTAAACCTTTTACTTGATAAGCTTCTTTTTTTACGTTCATTAAAACATGAACACACGAAGTTAGTCTATTTAAGTATTTTGAGTTCGATACTAGAAAATGTCAAAAATACAATCGATAAAAACAGCACTATTTGTAGTGTTCTTTAAATGTTCATTTCTCACATATAATACATTTTAATATGGTATATTACTTTAATTAAAACTACGGCTCACCTTAAGTAGTATTCGAACCTCACATGTCTGGTGAAGCAATTAATTCAGATGTAGCGTTTTAAGACCACTATCCCAGTCCTTTACTTTAGATTCTCTTCGTACCCCTCGATTGTTCAATCGTTAGTTTTAGCCTAGTGGCTGAATAGGTTACGACAGCGTTACTCAACCATTATAACCTGGCTCGAGTCATTACTGTACCTCTAGATACGATGAAGTTCTGTATGTAGGGTCACGACAGTGTTACTAACGGGCTGGTAAGGAAAACTGGCCGTGTAGTGACAGTCTAACGGGCTGGTAAGGAAACTAGGCCGTGTAGTGACAGTCTAACGGGCTGGTATGGTAAACTGGTCGTGTAGTGAAAGTCTGACGGACTAGTATGGAGAACTGGTAGTGTAGTGAAAGTCTAACGGGCTGGTATGGAAAACTGGTCGTGTAATGACAGTCTAACGGACTAGTAAGGAAAACTGGTCGTGTAGTGACAGTCTAATGGGCTGGTATGGAAAACTGGTCGTGTAATGACAGTCTAACGGGCTGGTATGGAAAACTGGTCGTGTAGTGACAGTCTAACGGACTGGTATGGAAAACTGGTCTTGTAGTGACACTCTGACGGACTAGTATGGAAAACTGGTCGTGTAGTGAAAGTCTGACGGACTAGTAGGAAAACTGGTCGTGTAGTGAAAGTATAACGGTCTGGTATAGAAAACTGGTCGTGTAGTGAAAGTCTGACGGACTAGTATGGAAAACTGGTCGTGTAGTGACAGTCTAACGGGCTGGTATGGAAAACTGGTCGTGTAGTGAAAGTCTGACGGACTAGTATGGAGAACTGGTCGTGTAGTGAAAGTCTAACGGGCTGGTATGGAAAACTGGTCGTGTAGTGAAAGTCTGACGGTCTGGTATAGAAATCTGGTCGTGTAGTGACAGCCTAATGGGCTGGTATGGAAAACTGGTCGTGTAGTGAAAGTCTAACGGTCTGGTATGGAAAACTGGTCGTGTAGTGACAGTCTAACGGTCTGGTATAGAAAACTGGTCGTTTAGTGACAGTCTAACGGGCTGATATTAAAAACTGGTCGTGTAGTGAAAGTCTGACGGACTAGTATGGAAAACTGGTCGTGTAGTGAAAGTCTAACGGGTCTGGTATGGAAAACTGGTCGTGTAGTGAAAGTCTAACGGACTGATTGTCTACCTTTCATTTATATTTCAAGTACTTTAGGTTTAAAGTATTTTTACTACTAGAGAGTATAGGTGAATCCACATAGCAGTGCACGATGCAATAATCTGGGGGAAAACCCATTGCAACATCTAGTACTACGTCAAGTTAGCGTGACTAACTTAATCTATTCAAAATGGCGTAATAATGACATGAATTTCTACATTTTAATTCGGTTGGAAAACTAGTAGTGTATAAAGGTTTATAACGAAATTAATTACAGAGGTGTAACCATCAATATCCATTAGAAATACTATGTATAATTACATAGTTGTAACCATCAATACTAAGTATAATTACAGAGGTGTAACCATCAATACCCATTAGCAATACTATGTATAATTACAGAGATGTAACCATCAATACTATGTATAATTACAGAGGTGTAACCATCAATATACATTAGAAATACTATGTATAATTACATAGTTGTAACCATCAATATACATTAGAAATACTATGTATAACTACAGAGATGTAACCATCAATATCCACTAGGAATATTCTGTATAATTACATATATCTAACCATCAATATCCATTAGGAATATTCTGTATAATTACAGAGAGGTAACCATCAACATCCATTAGGAATATTCTGTATAATTACAGAGATGTAACCATCAATATCCACTAGGAATATTCTGTATAATTACAGAGATGTAACCATCAATATCCACTAGGAATATTCTGTATAATTACATATATCTAACCATCAATATCCATTAGGAATATTCTGTATAACTACAGAGATTTAAATATCAATATCCACTAAGAATATTCTGTATAATTACAGAGAGGTAAGCATCAACATCCACTAGGAATATTCTGTATAATTACAGAGATGTAACCATCAATATCCACTAGAAATATTCTGTATAATTACAGAGATGTAACCATCAATATCCACTAGAAATATTCTG
>NW_013672939.1:38989-39857 GCF_000517525.1 Limulus polyphemus | reverse complement strand
TATCATAAGTGTCGTAATCTTGTTTATAATTAAACTTCATTTTCCTTCGAACACATCGATTGCTGATATTAAAAACCTTTACTTAAGATACAATAGAAGTAAGTACTGTCACTACCTTATATTTGCACAACAAACACGTCCTGATGTTCGTCCAATAACTATCGATTTAAATCCCTTTGTGTTCATTCCAGAATGAAAGATGCATAATTTATGTTTATTTCATAATTTTTTATGGTGGTTGCGAGATCGTTAAAATTTTCTTGACCCGAAGAGAAATTGATTACTGAAGACAATATATAAAATATAATGTTTTCTCTTAGGAAACGTTTGGTAACTATTTGGACATTATAAAAATTTCGTATATGAAAGTTCGAAATTTTCCGATGCACAAAAGTATTTTTAATGTTAACATGAAAATTACTTTGCCTGACAGATAGGCAAGATGTGAAAAAATTGCCCGCCCAATTTGTATATAAGAGCAATGTTATTATCTTCTTCTATTACTCGCGATTTTGTGAGAAAATAACAAAAAGGAAAAAACCACTACTCGGGAGATTTACTTCTACATTTTATAACAGTTTCGCTTACCGTCGCTAGATGGCAGCACATAATGTTCTTTTTTTGTGTTAACTACGACAGTTTGGGACATTTCACTTCACAACAATGATATGACTAACCAATTTTGCTAAAAATAAGTAAATAAATAAAGAATTCGTTAAATTAATATTTAATGTATCAAGCGCCCGAAGTATCTTTGCAAGTGAACGATCTGTATACATATTATTGATGTCTTAGTTTAATAACACCAGTTTCTTAATCATCAAATCAACACTTTATATAGTGGTCTTCTTTCTTTCAAATCTTCAGT
>NW_013672939.1:36100-38205 GCF_000517525.1 Limulus polyphemus | reverse complement strand
CAAACAAACATATTTAATAGAAATATTAAGATTCTTAATAGGCAAATACAGTATTAAAAAATTTATACTAATTTAATTAAAATCTTCTTTAATTTAATTAAGTCGTTTTTTGAGTGTATAGCGATTAAAATATAGGGCTTAAATAAATATAAAAGTTTGAAAATATTAAATGCTTACCTCTTGTGAGCTCTTTCAACACTCAAATATGCAAAGTTTATGACATAATTCACTGAAGTCAGTCCCTTTTATATACGGCACTCTTAAACCGGTTTAAACATGGCAATGCAAGTTAAAACACGATCGCTGCAGCAGGCTCGTAAACCGCTTTTCTTGGAAACTTCATTGCAGGTATGTAAACAAAAAACGCTCTGATAACCAAAGTCGCAAAAAGTCGCCTGTTCGGGTTTAATCCGTGTATTGAACCAACGTTCCAGATTTAAATACAACACACAAATACACGTAGAAGCGCACACAATACGCGCACACGTCTTCTCTATCACACAGTTGTGTAACCACGTGCACAATCGTCACACTACTTGTATCAACTGCCTGTAAGCATTGTATCGTCTTACAACAATGCATGCAGAGGTGACTGCAGGAATGAACTCTCATTGCAGGTACTTACACAAAAATCGCTCCGATATCCAAAGTCGCAAAAAGTCGCCGAATTGTTTATTTCACTGATTTTCCTAAAACGTATATTACTGGAAAAAATTAAAATAAGTGTAAGTAAAAATGTCCAAATTTGTCCAATCTGATTTTTGCATCTGATACATAGTAAGTTTATCTACAATCTATGATATTTCCATATGAATAATTATATTTTAGCTCATTTGTGGCACAGTGCAGCGGCGGGCCGGATGAACTGACCTCGCGGGCCGTAGTTTAGTGACCCCTGCATTAGAGTAAGCGAAATAATAGAACGTGTTTAAATTAATAATTATTTAAAATAACGGTATTAAAACTGACAAGGGCATTTTGTATCGTCTCTTTATGTTTTTTTTTGCAATATTTAGTTTTAATTGATCAGTAGATAATTTTTAATTTTCTTTGTAAGCATGCAAGTAACACAAACTGAAAGTCTCCTACTTTTTAAAGTGCAGCTAATCGTTTCAAATAGAAACAAAAACAAAACTTCCTTAAGAAGTAATTTCTAAACATTAATGGTTGTTCGTATTGAAATTAGAAAATATAAAAAAATATCGTGTAGGCTTAATAATCATAATATTTACTACTGCTCGTACGAGTCGTATTGAAATCAGAAAATATAAAAAAATATCGTGTAGGCTTAATAATAATAATATTTACTACTGCTCGTACGAGTCGTAGTGAAATAAGAAAATATTAATATATATCGTGTAGGCTTAATAGCATTTGCTATTGCTCGTATTTAAATCAAATATAAGTAAATAAATTTGTGTCGGCTTTAATATATACATTTTATTCTATTAAAATAGTTTTGATTCGAACAAATACCATAGTAACTTACCTGTGGTTCCTTTGATTAGAAAAGAGGAAATTCCTTGAAAATCGCATTGATCGCTACGAAACTGGAAACAGTGGTGTAGAATAACTAATTTCCGCCATTTTTCAAATTTATTATTTATTAAGAAATGACTTAATTACCAAAAACAACGTATAAATTTTCTTTAAGTCGATATTTACGTTCGATATAGTTGTATTGATAAACACTTTCTATATCTTAAATTAAAATACTATAATAAAACCAACTACATTAACAAAAATAATATACATGAAAATTTGGCTACAATAATTTTTTGTTGTTATTATTTTTATATACCCATACAGCCAAGAAGCTAGAACCTTGTAAGGCTTGGGAATCTGAAATCTGGATAATTGAAAATCAGTATTTTAGATTAAGTCTTGAATTTCGCTTTTGATTGAGTCATGCTGAAATCGAATCAATACTCTTCAATACGTTTTATCATAACATTTCTTTTGGTGGCCTTTTCTAACTGTTGACACACAAACTCTTGTACATCAGCTAAAGCAGTTCACAGACACTCCACATATTCCTGTGAACATTGTGAAATGCTTGTGGTTGGAAGTGAACTGGGCATCATGTCTACAGGGAGCAGTATATT
>NW_013672939.1:18716-35376 GCF_000517525.1 Limulus polyphemus | reverse complement strand
ACGTACCGACTACTAACCTACGGGGTGGTCGAACGTAATATACTTACTTACTTGTAGGTACGTCGTCAACAATAATACCGTCCGTACTGTGTACTCTTGTTCTACTACTATATATATATATATATATATATATATATCTGTGTCAGTGTAAACTAATTGTACCTGATGATGACAAAACCTTGTACATTTGCTGTTATGTTAAACTTATATTAAAGTTTTTCTTCATAACACATTCAAGCCGTCTCCAAGCATTATTAAACAGTAAAGGTAGTCGTCCAGAAAAAACAGGTCTCCACAATAACAGTATCTATAGTCAGGCACCTTTTTACTTACTCTGTGGTATTTCCCTCAGAGTAGCCTGCAGGAACTAGAAAAATGGGACAGATACTATTACAAAGCAGTACCATATTTCCTCTGCTTTTGACTGAGTCTTAAATAAATAAAAAAAAGAGACTGGGCACAAGATGTAAACAATCACAGTCTTTTTCATACAAAGAAAAAGTCAAGTTAAAGCTAAGTTAAACACTTGAACAAGTGCTTATATTGTCAAACTGAGAGAGATATCTTTATTAACGCCCTCTTAATACTGTGATTCTAACTCTTTCATGCTAAAGTTAAAGCTGTAATAATCACAATCTGTGGAACCTCCATCTTAAACAAAGTCTCAATAATCTGTATTGCCGTATACCTCTATAAGCTTGAATCTCAATGCTAAACTCCAAATGTGAATATATATATATAAGGAGTCCAAGAAAAAAAGTATGATCTTAAATAAAGAAAACATATTAATATAATATAAGTTATATCTTCCCAGTTGCATACACCATCTACGTGAATGAGGGCCACTTTCATGTCAACCATTCTATGGTTTGCTGCTAGAACATACTACTGCTTCTATTCATAGCATATTTAACATTGCAGTGGCATCTTCTAAAGGAAACACACAAGCAACGGTCTTGGCGATCAAGGCAACCTTGTAAATAACCGAGATGAGCAGAACTAAGTACTTTCTTATACTAAAAATAAAGACATGCAAAACATTGAAAATTTAGTAATTATTTAGCAGCTAAGGGGGTAGATAACACGATATGCCCGCATATCACAGTACTTTATTTTTAGACTTTAATTACTGTGGATTTTTTAAAACTAATTGATGGTCAAGGAAATGGGGTTACCAAAGTGATCAGACAAAAAAAAAATACGGGTCCATCTCGTTAAGTATGGGCACAATTTGTAGTTCGGTTCCATCTAATTAAGTATGAGCACAGGTTGGTTACCCTGTGGTATAAAGCTGGATTTTGGATCCGGCAAGGTGTGTTCAAATCCATAAAATACCACAACGTGAGTATATTATAAGACATCCCCTTAGCATGAAGGGTGATTGGTAGAGTGCTAACTTTCTACTGGTCAGTGGTGGATCATTATGGATAGTGGGATATATCCTAAGCAGGTTTACCATAAATACAAAATCCATCCGGATCATTAAGCATTTTTACATCTAATAACTGTCTGTATTTTATTTAAAAAAAAGACTAGGCTAGATTGTTAAGTATTTTCAAATTTGGTGACCAGTGCACAATATTTCCACCGACAAATAAAATAATTAATTTTTATACCATAGTACAGGTGCCTTTTTCTTCTTGAATAAAAACATAATTTAACTTTTTGTTTTAACTAAAGTTATGTGACCCTGGAAGCACCATATCTTCTGTTATTTATTTCAGAATGGGTTGTTATTTTAAATGGTATAACTTGTGTTTACTTATTTTAGTGTCTCCCGGTGAAATAGCGGTAAGTTTATGGATTTACAACCCTATAATATGTAGTTCGATTCCCCTCGGTAAACACAGCAGATAGCCCAATGTGGCTTTGCCCTAACACAAACAAACAAACTTATTTATGTATGTTATTATTGATATTGCACATTATTTGTATGTACATAACTGTACGATGTATCTTTCGGGTCACTTGTCATTTCAAGTTCCGACAAGTTTACAACACAGGAAAAATGTTTTTACAGCAAAAGCGGTAAATGGTTTAATAATGACTTGTAAATTTCCTATTTTTTTTAAATACTTTACCACTTACTACTGATCTACCTTTGCCTTTACCGGATTTGACGATTTTTACTTTACCTGTTAACATACTTCTATACCGAAACAGAAAGGTGTGGATCAAATAAAATACTTTATTCTTGAGTAACTTCGTTAAACGTTTTATGTAAACATTTTGACACTGTTTGATGGTTTTTGTCAGTCCTGATAAATTGACTAAACTACGTAGCACCGCTAGTTTCGGTTAAGCCTCGACGTGCGGAAACCGAGTACAAAGTCTCAGGCGATAAAAATTAGTGTAGTTGTTTTGGTAACTGCTCCCTCTTTAGTTATTTAACAAGTGACATAAAGATGTTTTTAAGTCTTGTTTCAGTATCGTCGTGTTGTCCATCCTGATGAACGAAACAACTGTGATATTGTCAGACCTTAACTTTAAACTGAGCCACAAACCCGCATGATAAGTATGTAATCTTGTTCAATTTTTTAATTATATATACACGAAGAAGAAAAATGTGGAAACTCTATGTACTTTTTTCAGTATTGTATAGTATTTTTTTACCTCTTTCAGCTACAATTATGTTTTATAACGTTTTTAAAATAATTATATTATTTATCTTTCGCTAGCTTATACTAAGTTATAGTTTTTCTTTGCACCATTTCAGTTTTAAATATCACTAACTAGTATTTAGAACGTCAATGTATAATGTTAGGCTTAAGTATATCTAACGTATGAAAATTGCAAACAATAATATCATCTCGACGCCTAACGGCTTTTAATTACAATTTAGAGAAGCGTTAAAATGGTCAGTAAATTATTTTCCAGCTATTATTATTCTTTCTTTTTCGTTACAATTCCAAAAGGGAAATACTTTGAAAAAAGATTCACTCCATCCGTTAAAAAAATGTAATTACAAAATAGAAATATTCGCTTAATGGGGAAACAATTTTCAGGGTTACTGCGATTGCTCTTTCTCTGTTATTTTACGATAAAATAGCACAGGAATGCGAAGTGCTTTTTTATCTCTAAATCAATTAACTTTCTAGTGTGTTTAACATGTGGACTGACTTTTCCATGGACCTTTCTTCCGTTTCTGTTAATTTGAGGTTTAATGCACTTTTGTATACAGCGAAACTTGCCAGGACGGGTGTATTCTTGAGTTCTCTATATATTTCTTGCTTTTGATAGTTAGTTCCTTCCAGAAGTTTAATCCGTGTTAAATTGTATATTTTGTTCTCTAAATAGTTGCAAAATGAAGTTTTTCGTTATTATTTTTACATGTTAATAGTTTTTTTTATATATTCTCAATACTATGTATACCTTAACGTACAGCACTAGTTTATTTTATGCCGTAGTAGGACCTAACGCTTAAAAGAAAGAAAACATTATTAAAATGGACTAAACTCATTTCTTTAAGTTAAACATGATTTCATCTTCGTATTATACTTCAATTTAAATATGATTTATTCTCCGTACAATACTTAACTTTTTACCAGAGCTTCTGATGAAAAGTTATATTCACCGAAACTGATCCAACATTGAGAAGTGGATCGAAGCCTAAAGGCTATTGCATACCGGATCCAATCCGTCATCCGAAAAGTAGTGCATCAAATCCATTGCGTGTTAGATATGCTAAAAACCATATTTTAATATTCAAAATGGCTGAAGTTGTATCTTCAGTTAGCACCACCAGTGATGAAGATTTATTAGTTATCTTTTGGAATAGAAGCCAAAAGTTCAAAACAAGGCGATACTGGGTACTCCCGATACTGAAGAGACGTAATCAGCTGGGGGTGGGGGGTATCACAGGCTGACACAAGAGCTCAAGCTGAATGGTGAAGGAATCCGTGTTTATTTCAGGATGTCAGCAATTTAGTTTGAGTAAGTATTAAACATAGTCGGGCTCCACCTGCACAAGCTGGAGACCATCTTCAGAGAATCTACATGTCCTGAGCAACTTCTGCCTACATGTTTAATGTATTTAATATTATATTTACAGCCTATGTAATTTTATTCGCCAAGATTTTTTAAAGTCAAATTCTGTAAAAGGACAGTAATATTAGTAGTCAAATTTTATTTTAATCGCTACAATAATTCTCATGTCTTCCCAAGTTATTACCATTGGTGAGTGTAATTTTTAACACACGTCAATTCGAATTTGTTTCAATTCCAAAATTTAACACATCAGCAACGGACGAGAATTACTGAAATTACCTCTTCCAAGATGCAATAAGGAATGTACGCGCTTATTAAAATATTTGTCGCATGACAAAACACACTGTAAAACTGGATGCAGGATCGAATCCAGTTTGGAATGGCCTTAAAAACGAATTAAATAATATATTATTTTCCAACCATAAATTGGAGAAGAAAATACAAAAAAAAAAGCATTTCTTTCATAAATGGGTATTTAAATTGGCTCGTGTCTATATTAACATTCATAATAATAATTCATAATACATTTTAAACCTGTGCAATACGTAGCTGATCATTATTTACCTAATATAATAACATTTATATAATAATGTTACTAATTGTATCAAAATTTGAAAAAATAGAAATGAACAAACATACTTAGTAATATACACAATTTGTGCATCAGTATAATTAATATGTACGTTATTTTACTTTTTTATGTGTAAAGTGTAAATCAATATGCACCACTACATATTATTAAGTATTTTTTCTTCATCGAATATTTTACTTATTATCAAATTCGTTTCTTTTTTTATATTTTATAACTGACTATCAGAGTTAATCGACTTAATGTTCGTAATGAAAACCACGATAGACTGCAGAATTATTTTTAATCTTTCTAATTTGCTTATTATTATTAAAGATACTTTTTATTTCTCATACCTCGCTAGCTCTCAGCATTCGTCATTGTAATCCTATTATTTTCTAATGGAGGCCTAATCAACAAGTGAGAGTAGGTATATCACTGTTAAATGTTACGGATAAGATTTTGGTGATAGCAGTAACACTTAATTTATAGATTATTATTTTTTTCTTATAAGAGTACTGTATTTTCTTTTGACTTTTGACAAATAAAAATTCATAATTCCAAGATGAAAGCGAAAAATAAGTATTTTTATCCTCAAGTCTCGACGCTATAACAAAAAGCCATTACCAATAGTAATACTAGACAAACCGATTAGGCTAAAAATTTCGAAAGTATTGAGGTTACTAGCCTGTCTTCAACGTAAAGTCGCCCAGTAGCACAGCGGCATGTCTGCGGACTTACAATGCTAGAATCCGGGTTTCGATACCCGTGGTGGGCAGAGCACAGATAGCCCAGTGTGTAGCTTTGTGCTTGATTACAAACAAACAATCAACGTAAAGACATTAGTACTAGAGTAGTACTTATAACAGTTATATTACTATCTATGGTTTTCACGTACAGGTAAACTTAGACCTAAATTTTAGGCTTAATCGTCTCATATTTTTAAAGTAATAAACGTAACTTCTTGACTACTTTAATTTCACTTTTGACCAATCAGAGGGACACTAGCATGGAACGAAGGAATTCCACTAGACGTAAATCTATCGCATTGCGAAAAATTAAGCGTTAAACTCATTGATCGCGGTCAGGTGCATGACTATTTTTACATTTTTTGTGTTGTTTATTGCCAATTATTGCAAGTATACGCATGAAAGAAAGGGTAATAACGTTACTATTTTTTCATTTTCACTATTTTTATGAACAACGACTCAAAACTGTACTACTATACTTGTATCACGTACACTTTTCCGTTATATTGTAGCTGTATTTCGTTTTCTGTTACTGTCGTTTAAAATTAATAAGTTTGGTAATCTGTGACGTTCATAGACCCTTGATAAAGGCGTAAGCTGAAATGTCGGGTACAAATAATTAAACATTTTTTCTGAAGTTGTTTGTCGTCTTCATTAAATAAGGGTAATTAAATTTGGAGCACGATTTTCATTGGTGATGAGTAGCAAAATACAAAATTACTGTACTTGAGAGAACCTCCGAAGTACTTCTTGTGATGTTAATATCAATGCGCTAATGATGCGCCCATCCATGACGTTCCGGATTGAGCCAGTTAATTTACATATGTTATGTCTAGTATGCGGCATCCACGTAGATGTAGAAGTAAGTAGCACAATCCTGTTCCGTCAACTAAATATAATTGTTCGTATTTAGTTATACTTTTCAATATATAAAAAACAAAAAAAACAATACGCCCTAAGGATGTCCATCACAATTACCACCGAGTCTCCCAAATTTTGAAGCAAGGGGACCTGGGTTTTTTAAACTGTATAGCCAAGTAGCTACACTGTATAATTATTATTTCACGAGGAAAGAAAATACATAGAAATTCGCAATGTTCATTGCACATGTATAAAACATGTGAAAGGAATGGAGGAAAGAAATAGTGTGTACTTCTTTTATATAAACAATACTAATATCCTATATCAATTCACTTTCTGTGTTTGTGAACTTATTTGTCCACGAACTCCTTCCACGATTTTGGAGCTAGCCGTATCAAACTTGGCAAGCGGACTCGCGGTGTCCTTATTTATCTGGGGTACCGGGGGAGCCAAAACACGCCCGGAAGGTCATCCAAACATGATAGATGGCGTGGGAGTATATTTATAGGTTTGCTGGACTCTAATATGGTACTGGATTTTGTACCTCCCCCCCTCGAGATCCCGGGGCGTTATATTTGAAATTGTGTTAATACCTTCCTCCACCTCAAAAGCTATTGTCACTAAACTTGGAATACGTGATCTGATACAACGTTTGGATATTCTAATGTTTTTTGGTACGGAATCCCTCCTTTGGGGTAACTGTACAAATAATTGAGGAGCTCGTTCGGTACACTGGAGCATCTGTGTATCATTGGGTGGGAGGGGGGGGTATGTTAATATAAGATAAAGAAAGAAAAATATTCTTTTGTAAAGTCACAGTAAGATTTTTTCCTTTATTTCTAGGGGGATGTTTGTTTAAGAAGTTTATCATTTATCAAAAGAAAGTGGAATAATTGATGAAACAATTCATGGACAATAAGGGAACAATATCACTATCAAAGTCGACGCCAGCATTCAACATTGAAGATAGTACAGGTAACATTTACTAAATAATGACCGAACTTCTACAGTTGACATTTGTGATAGGTATTTGACATTTTAATGAGGCAATACACGTTTTAAAATGTATATACGTTGGGTATATCTACGTCACAAATGCTTCAGATGTTGTCTTTTGTCTATTATGATTAGATATCGGCATGTAGGGAAAGTTTCATCTCATAAATTTAAATTCAAAACAGCGTATACACAGCAGGATTCGAGTTTTGTTTGACAAGATCTTTGTCCATTTATAAGACGAACGATATTAGGTTTTTGTTCTCGGGCCTTCATCACTTAGACCTCAGCATATATAGTCCGAAATCTAGTCCACTTAAAAAACGTAGAAAACTCCAAACATAACCCTATACTAGACCTAAAACTAGTGAAAGTTCGCCCACCTTAAAAACCTCAACGATAATCTTTTGCTAAGCATACTTGTTTATCCATCTAAAAATCGTAGAACTTCAACAATAACACTATACTAAGCCTAATCTAGAAAACGGCAAATTTCCTCGATAACCTTATACTAAGCCTAATGATTTGTCCACTTTAATAATGTAGAAAACTACCTATAATTAGGGCTGATACGATACGTATTTAGATATTGATGCCGCGATATGATACGTATCTAGATACAGAAGTTTTACTATAGGTTTGTTACAAAGTTTGACAGTCTCGACAATGAAACTTAATTTGAAACAGGTGTATAACGCTAAGAGCTTTAAGTTATTTAATGTAAGCAAATGTAGTTTCCTGCTAAAATTTGAAGTAACTGTAGGAAGAAAAAAGGATAATTTTGATTTATTTTGTATTTTTTTATGGTGAATTACGAGGCTGGTCAAACTGACGACTTCGCTAAATTAGGGTAGTGAATATAGCAGATAAAATATGAAGATTTATCAAAAAAAAAGTTGGAAATTTATTACGGAGGCTTTAGAGATTACACAAAATAAATTTATTAATTTCTAGATGGAGAAAAGTATTTTTAATCTTAACATGAAAGACTTATAATGTTTACTAAAAGCTTGTCAAATTTCGTGAAGATACATAAATAGTATCGGACGATGTATCAATACAATTGTATCGCCACACCCTTACCTTTAACCCTATGCTAAGCCTATCAAGGTTTAACAAAATATATGGTATATATGCTTTTTACAAGCCAGCAAATATAGTGTGGTTGGAATATTGTTATTATACACTCCTCTAATTCTTGAAAATCACTAAGAGACTAGATAAAGAATGTAGTGTATCAAAAATTTATTACTAATAGGCCTAATACTAATGTCTCATGACAAATTTGCTATCGAGGTTTCTCTCTTATCATTAATGATAAACAGAAGAGGAGACTGTCATGTTATATTTTGTGAACAAGTTTACTTGAAGGTCATTTATATTACATATTTTCTGAGAACACAAAGTAAACACTCCACAAATCTCTCTCTCTCTCTCTTTATATATATATACGACACTTCCAAATCCTATGAAATTAAATATAGTACGATAGTAAGTAAATGTTAATGTACGAACTTTTAATTGTTATGGAACAGAAGACTACTCTCCATCTTGGTTTTAAGAGAGATGGTCCAATAAGTCCCAAAATATTATGTTATACTGTAGTAGCTGATTTGTGATTTACACAAAATTCTTTCATTAAATTGAGGGTGGATTAATTGGCTGGTCTTTTCTTTACTAATTACAAAAACAACTTTTACGAATGAAGTCGTGGTGCGTGTGTGAATGAACATTTTTGAATTTTGTCAAACGAAGCTATTTCTGGCGACAGTAAAATATAGTCAAGTGTAACATAAAACTTAAGGTTTCTGGTTTTCAGTTTCGATAGATTTAGATTATTCACTAGTAAAGTGAAGTACAGTTGAAACATCACAAAAATAGTCCTCGATAATAAGTTTTCTTATTTTAGACGTACCTTTCATCTCTGTTAGAACTTTCTAGCATTATAAAATCATGAGAATCAACTAGTGACGGTATGTTAATCACTGCTGACCAATCAACGTTATTTCTTTCATAATTGACTATCTCCTGTAAAATACTATTTTTTTCTTGTAAACTTTGAATAATTTAACTGATGTACGTTGAACTTTGTTTTCTTTATTAGGAATTAATAGTCGTAGACCGTCTTCGTGGGCAGGGAACAGTGAACTAGATGCAGCCCCATCAAGGTCTGTTTAAAACTGTAACAGTCAGAATGTTGACTGTGTAGCTAACTTTTCTACATCTAAAACAATTTCGATAAAATTAACAGAGTGTAACATTAAAAGTTGGCTACGATTATAGAACTGTAAATATTTTGTATAGAATGTTCGAGAAAAATGATATACTTAAAAATGTTTAAACAAAAAAAAAGTTATTACAATTTTTTTTTTATTTCATATATTATGTGGCTTGTTTGTTGTTAAGCGCAAAGCTACGCAGTGGGCTATCTGTGCTGTGCCAACCACGAGTAATGAAACCCGGTTCTTAGTGGCGTAAGCCCTCAGTGGTAAGTCTACAGGCTAACACGCTAAACTTAGGATTTCATTACGTATGGCAGGCAGAGCTTAGACAGCCCATTATGTAGCTTTGCACTTAACAACAACCTAAACCATAGATCATAACTATATGTACCTCAAATCCTTTTTTTTTCACAAATACTGGTTGTAGTAAGTAGTGAATTTTTTACTAATTATTAACTAGTATTTTTTTTTTTTACAATTTAAAAGGAGACCATCAGGAAAACGTTTAAAAGTAAATTCTGCCATGTGTACCTGTGGGAAAAGAAGACATGATGAAGAGAAATATGACACTAGTGACACCTGTACAGGTGATGAGGAACTCGGAAAGAACAGTAGATCACCTGAACTCTTTCAGAAAACATCATTTTATTTTAGCTGTTTAAGAAGAAAAAAAACGTCAGATGATAAAAAATAAAGGAATTAAGTGGGTAATGTTGTTTTGACGTCTGTATTTATTTCATGTTTGTCGTGATTTCTGAAATATAAAAGTAGTTACGAAGAAACTGTTTAAATGGCATTGAAATTCATTTAGTTTGCAAAATTGTGATTATTGTATAGTTTTTTTAGTAAACCACTGAAACAACATTCATTAAGATACAAATTGTGTGAATAGCTTTAATTTGAATCTAGCTGTAGTAACCAAAAGTCCAATAAAGTTACAGAAAGTAATATAATGGGAAAATTACCTTTTAAATGTCAATTATATGAAAACTAGAAACATTGTAAAAAATACTAACTTCTTGTACTTTGTTAAAGACAATTGTTTAGGTTCTGCTACGAAGTCACTATTCATCTGTGACGTTTAGCAAACCAGTTAATTTACAAAACATTATTCTTCAAAAAACAAGTTATTTGTTGGGAATTTTAGGGTTATCTACTCGTAACCATCCCTAGTTTGAACTGACGACCAGAACTCACTGGCAACTCTCTTGGGATACACTTGCATGTTTGAATAGTGGGAATTAACCCTCTTAAATGTGGAGCATGTTTTTATGGCAATGGGACACGAACCATGAACTCTCTGATTTACAACTAAACATTAGGTCGTGCCTGGACCAAAACAGACTGATTGCCCCATTAATGAAATACCCTGGATTTTTCAAACGTATCAATAAATTCCCAATTTTAAATTACTAGAACACACTGGAATAATAATAGTTAGAAATGTATCCCAACATTTACTCAGTGACAAGTCCAATGAAAAAGGGTCATTTTTCTTTGTAAACTTGTGTACACGTTTAACAAGGTTATGCCAATATACTAGTTGTTTTAAGTGTTTTGTAGTTTTAATTTTTTTTTTTTTTTATCTTTGTATGTGCATTCAGGTACTGTGGACACTCAAGAATAATACAATATTTACTCAGTAAAAACTGTTTGTTTTTTGTAAGTTTCTATATGTAACTGAAATAAATTTGTACCCATACTTTTAATTTTTTTCTTTTTCTTGGTATATTCATTCAGATAACAAGAACTCTCTGGAAAAACTACAGTTTTTACTTATCTATATTTCACTAAAAACACGAGTTTGAATCATTGGTTCTACCATCCAATGAGATTCATTTTCTTGTTTAGTTTATAACCACACTTTCCATGTTTATTTTTAAGCTAACGTATTATTCATTAGTTTAAGGCATCGGTAATGTCGGTTTAAATCCTTGAACGTTCCAAGCCGGATGCACAAAAAAAAGACACACACACAAAGATAGTTGTATTTATAAGATTTCTTTTAATATTAGCATTAGAAAGCTTTGATCCAAATTTGATATCAAAATATGCAAAAAAAAACTGTATTTTCTAAAATTATAATCACAAGTTTTTTTCAGCTTCTAAAAAAATCTAAACAAATTGGTGTTATAAATATGAAACAATGTGTAGATCTTTCTCCCATATAAATAGAATTCACAAAGTAAGATCAGTAAGTGGATGTCTGGTCAATTTCATATTCATTTTCATGAATCTTCAAGTAAACAACATTTTTATTGATATAAATAAGTACACTGTGCAGTAATTCACTTTGTAAAAGAAAACGTCTTTACTCACACTGGAGAGAGAGAGAGAAAAATCTTCCTGTTTTTACATTTAACACAAAGCAATTTAAACAAATAATCCACTTTCATTTCAATCATATCAAATCACAAGAAAGTAGAACAGTAATAAAGCTAGGTCAGTTAAGGTATTTTAAGATTAGTATGCCAGAAATGGCACCACATACATTTTTGTTAAGGTGGGAGAGCGAGTCTATCGGCATTTCTCAGAATGTGGTGAGAAATCATTAAGATATTTCCTCACACCTCAATATCTTGTGCTGCCTAAACTGTGGGATAATATTAAACACGTATCTCGTAAAATCAAAAATCCTTTATAAGGTTCTTATATCACTTCAAAGACATAGCAGTCCTGCTGTCTCGCCAACTGTTTATGTAATACGCGTGCAGTAACATAAGATCTAGAGGTACACGTTTTCACCACCATGGTTTTGTTACCACGTTCTCGTGTGATCAGACACTAAAGCATTACTTGAAGAATCATGAAAATTTTTATAACAGTGTACTGCACGGAAAAAAGTTATAAATAGCATTTAACCGTTTCTCCAACGTAGATGGCATTATGATTTTTACATTATTAAAAAAACTCTACAATGAACTTTCTAATTGTCACTGTTTTGGGATTCAACACCCAGTGAGTCCATTGAAATACAAGGATTCCTTCATGTTATATTAAAATAACAAGAAGCGGTTAAACTTGTATCTATTGGTACTAACACTCGGAAGGATTACCGTCTTGTGTATTCGAGAGTCAGAAGTCTAAACGTTAAAAAATAACACACGTTTTAAAACAAAATCACTGTAAGAAAAGGCACTATGCTGTAACAGTGAGTAGTACATAAATATAAAAGTATTAATCTTACACAGGGACATTTTTAAAGAATCGTTGACTTTTAAGTACATGGTCCTCATTTTTCTTCCTTCAAAAAACAAACTTGAATTAACATATTTTAACATTTTGTTCCTTTTTATTTAAAAAAAAAGTTGTGAAGATATGCAACAAAATGTATTCTACCTAAAGCATACAATTTTATGTCATGACTACATGAATGTCATGTTCAAAACAATACATTTCCAGCCCGCAATCAAGCACTGTTAAAAAGTTAAGACTCGCTTCAATTACCAAGAAGACAAAAAAAAAAAAATCAGAATAGTTTCTCTTACACCAAATTTGTAGCATACACTAATAAGCCTAGTATTCTTCTTCGTCATTTTGAGGAATTACTGCTCCATCTTCCAGTCCTTCCTCAGGAACAGCAAACCCTTCCTGAAAAGGAAAAATATATAGGTTTGATGTAACCAGAAAATTATAAACTGTGATATCTTGCTAACAAGAGACAGACTGATAGTCATAAATCTGTACAGAGAATACTGGAAACAGAAGCCGACTTCTAAACTAATCTACATGTCTTAAGTTTGTAAGCATTTAAAAACACTGATAAACCACAGCTGCAGTTAAACAAACCAAATATTCAAGCTTTCAAACAAAAGTGTCAGAAGTAGTCCACCAGAACTAAATAGAATCCACCTAACCTAACGTTACGACCACTTAAGCACACGCACAATAACAAAAAATTAAGAAAATCAATTTTGGGATTTTTTTTGAAAATTGAAGTTTCAAAGAAAAGTCTAAGTTGAGCCAAACATCAAGAAATCAACTTACGTTTCTAAATGCTTAAATTTACGTTACAAAGAAAATCTTGTAAGAGTTAGGATGTGGAGTGGTATAAATTAGTGAAGCAATGGACAATAGTAAAATGGAACCCGGTTTTTTTTTAGTTCGTTATATTGTTACGTGACCCAACTTTATCCTGTCACATACATAACTAGATGCACTGACCTCCAGTAAGCAGTGTTAATGATGTTTTTGTTTCATTTTTGAAACCTAAAGGTGATAGGTTAATCTACAAATTTGGTATACTATGTACAAAGTAGTTTTCAGTAACAACATTTATAGAATACTATAATTTCAAACTAGTAATCCTAAGCATAAAATGATCCTATCGTTAGATGTTCACACATAAATGACAAGAGAATAGATCCTGTTGTTAGATGTTTACACATAAACGACGAGAATAGATCCTATTGTTAGATGTTCACACATAAATGACAAGAGAATAGATCCTGTTCTTGCACAAAAACGTTATTTGATGGCATAATGATGGTCCTGACAGATGAGGTATAATCAGTGTATCTGAAACCAATAGTTTTGTGAGTTATGATTCCTATATGTGCTGTGGATATTCTCTTGTCGTTGATGTGTGAACATCTATCAATAGGATCTATTCTCTTGTCGTTTATGTGCGAAAATCTAACAACAGGATCTATTCTCTTGTCGTTTATGTGTGAACATCTAACAATAGGATCTATTCTCGTCGTTTATGTGTGAATATCTGTCAATAGGATTTATTCTCTTGTCGTTTATGTGTGAACATCTAACAATAGGATATATTCTCTTGTCGTTTATGTGTGAACATCTAACCTTGAAAGGTTTAAAAAACCTCAACATACAGAAAACTAACCTCTGTTGCATACAATACATCCAGTATTTTATCTAATAAATTCTTCTTTTCTCCTTCTTGTTCTGATTCCTGACAAACAACTTCAATATCCCGAAGCTTCCCATAATAGAAGTCTCGTTCACGTTCGAGGCCCTCTACTGTCAACTTCAACTCTGAAACCTAGGACAGAAAATCACAACAATGGACATTTTCAAAACATGGCTTAAATATACTTTACTTGTGTATTTCAATAATTATCACTTTTCTGAAAGCATCATGCTTTAGATGATGAATTAAAACACGTGCCTTGCATGCTAAACATGGCCCAAAGATGTTTTCTGACTGACCCTAAAATGTCCCGATCCCCTTGAACATGGTCCATATTTTCGCACTGTGTAATACTATCCACACCTTTTGCATTGTACCCTATAGGGCTTACTGCTATTTTTTTTAAATTGTATTAAGAATTGTATTTAACTCACTTTCAGTAACAGAAAATATATTACAAACAACAGCCAACAAGTTTGGCCTGGCTAGGTTGATGATACATAAACAAAAAGACATCAGGTAACTCACTGAGCCCGAGAAATGTCATTTGAGAGCTTCACTGTATTACAAGCTCAGTGATGTCTCAAATTTAACGGCAACTGTGTCAGTCAACTGGTACATAAGTTGTAGTCTGACTTAAAATTTAAACACACGTACCAATTTCATCATAACCTAATAAATCACACATTGTTAGTACTTATTGACCATTACTTTTCAATGATTTTATAAGAAACAAACTTCTTTAAATTGATCTTAAACGATTAAAATATTTATTTATTTATTACCTGGTTTGACATCTCCTCCACTTTATGAGAGCCTGTTGAGGTTACCATTCTGTTTCCTCCACTACCAAGTTTTGGTGGTGTGGTCTTAACTCTCTGTGTGGGTACTGAAAAATAATCCAAACACAAAACTGAAAGAATATATCTTACTCTTTGCAGTACGTTAACTTATTCCTACCTGAAAATGCCAACTGTCCAAAAAAGACGTGTCACGGAGTTTGAACCTAATTTTTTGAACTGACAAATGATTTCCAGTTTCTTCAAGAAATACTTTTACAAACAAATCCAAAAGAACCCATAAAACACTAGAAAAATGTTACAACAATATGCAAGAGCGATGTACAAGCTAATGGCAAAAGTTTATCACTCGATCATGGTATCGATCGCAAATTCTGTGCTTTCAGCTACCCTTTACTTTTTTAATTCATTTCGATCATTGTTTGTAACTTGTGAATAATCATAATCATTCCTGGACTATCAGCTGGCAAAAAAAAATCCTGTGCTTCTTCACAATCACTGGTTAAATACTAGCTCTTCCAGGCTTTTTGCCTGCTAGCCACTAGCAGCTTCAAGCCCTAACTTAGGACAGTGTATCTTGTGTCGAAAAATTACTTAATACTTAGAACAAAGTGAACAGATTATCATGGTCAAACTTTCTGTTCTTTCATCCCCATATAACATCAAACTCGGGTTATATTGCTAGACTTTAAAAACAAAGATGGTGTCAAATTGAATGAGGTAAATATGTATTGAAATCCCTTATTATCTTAGCCAAAAAAAAAATCAAAAAATCCTGCCTCTCATAAAAATAGAAATAAAAAAAATCCAATGATTATATAACATTATAATACATAGAACTGAATTTCTATTATATGTAACCTACTTGTGGGAAGTTTAAATATAGCCAATGATAACACAGATTTATAAAAATAAATGCTTTTTTTCAACTGCTTTATAGTAACTGTAGCTAAAGATAAAAGTATGGGAAACGTCTGCATTATAGTTAATATAACTACAGAAAACAATGACTGATCACAAGAAACACCTGTCCGTACTTCTTTGTAGTAAATACAGACAAAAATACATCTTACAGTTAATGGTAACACTTTGTGATAATACATCTTACAGTTAATGGTAACACTTTGTGATAATACATCTTACAGTTAATGGTACCACTTTGTGATAATACATCTTACAGTTAATGGTAACACTTTGTAATGCTACCACTTTATAACAATACATCTTACAGTTAATGGTACCACTTTATAACAATACATCTTACAGTTAATGCTACCACTTTGTAACAATACATCTTACAGTTAATGGTAACACTTTATAACAATACATCTTACAGTTAATGCTACCACTTTATAACAATACATCTTACAGTTAATGGTAACACTTTGTAACAATACATCTTACAGTTAATGCTACCACTTTATAACAATACATCTTACAGTTAATGGTAACACTTTATAACAATACATCTTACAGTTAATGCTACCACTTTATAACAATACATCTTACAGTTAATGCTACCACTTTGTAACAATACATCTTACAGTTAATGGTAACACTTTTAACAATACATCTTACAGTTAATGCTACCACTTTATAACAAT
>NW_013672939.1:17134-17734 GCF_000517525.1 Limulus polyphemus | reverse complement strand
CTACCACTTTGTAACAATACATCTTACAGTTAATGCTACCACTTTGTAACAATACATCTTACAGTTAATGCTACCACTTTGTAACAATACATCTTACAGTTAATACCACTTTGTAACAATACATCTTACAGTTTAAACCTCATAATTTCAGTAAGTCTATCTGTAAAGTGTATTTAATATTTTAACAAACCTACCTGCTCTTCCAACAGGTTTAGACAATTCTCTAGCTCCTACTGGTCGTTCTACTTTTGAACTACCAACTTCTATACCGCCCCTTGCTTCAAGAGCATCATATTCTTGTCCATCATAGTTGGCATCAAAAAACTTTTTAAACCACTGTAGGAATTCAAAGTTGTCCTGAAACCTACCTTTGATCAATTTATCAACTGGAACATTCTGAAGAAATAAAAAACCTACTCATTAATAGTTAGAACATTTTGTTTAAATTACAGTAAGTAATTTTGTAGAAATAGATGGCTAAAAATACATTTAAGTCTTAGCATGAGTGGATTTTAGAAAAGTTTTAGTTTTAGAAATGACATATTTTGAACATATTATAATTACTGATGATATAATTGAAAAATACTAATACTGATTTTA